>NC_051117.1:0-181558 GCF_014839805.1 Manduca sexta | reverse complement strand
TATTGCATCGTATGCAGATATATCAAGAATAGTGCTGGTCTGATTAGACCACTGTATTGGGTTGCGTCCACGTGTTCTTCCGCCCTCGACTTTTGTAAAAATTAAAGATACCTTAAACTGAAACAAGAAATCGCTTTGAACGCTGAAAGTTTGGTCCTTGAACTATTCAATATAACCCGTTTTATAATATCAATAAAAATGTATAGGTATTTTTAGTAGATAACCTAGCAATGCTGTTGATAATTTTTTAGAATTACTTTTCATAGTTGTTTATCTAAGGCATTCTTTTAAGCCCAATCAGAGACAAGTTGCTTAGATATGCCTTTACTGGTATGGTGGTCCGTTTCTATTCGAACCTGATGCAGATCAGCTTCAAGTATCTCCTGGCATGTCCTATGTAGAGATCAGTTTGAAGTTCTGAGGCTGTAGACAAGATGCCAAATGTATTTAAATGAAACATCTAATCGAGGTCTCATTATTTTCTATTAGCATTAATGACTTAAAATACATATTGTCTACAGCCTTTGGACTGAAGTCTGTGCAACTAATATACAAGAAGATTCTTCTTCTCAGTCGTACACTCCTGGCAGAGTGTACATTCAGTAAGGGAACACCTTGCAACCGATTTAATAACGTCTGTCCATTTGGTGGGTATTCGGCCGCGAGGACGTTTACCTTCTACTCTTCCCAGTATGAACAATCGTTCCAAGGAGCTTTCATTACGGATGACATGACCAAAGAACTTGAGGATTCGCATTTGCACAATCGACGTAAGTCTTTGTTTGATGTGAAGCTCTTTCAGAATAGAAGCGTTAGTACGATGAGCAGTCCATTTAACTCTAAGCAAGCGTTCCAGCACACACATCCAGGGCATCAATCTTTTACGACATTTTTGGTGGATCGTCCATGTTTCAGCTCCATACAGGAAAATCGGAAATACCAGGCATCTCATTAAGCGAACCTTGGTGTTTTGGTTATGCGGCGGTCTTTCCATATCTTTGTGAGTTTTTCCACGGCTGATCGTGTCATGGTACACCGTCTTTTTATGTCTTCGCAACTACCAGTATTTGTGATTGTGGATCCCAGGTAGATGTAATTCTGGACAACTTCGCAATTAGCTATTTCGCCTAAGTCAGGTCGATTATTATTTTTACGATCCACTATCATCATTTTGGTTTTATCGCGATTTATGGTGAGGCCAAAGTCGGAACTGGTTTTTCAGAAGCGACAGAAGCTGTTCTATGTCGGCTTGTGACGTTGTGAGGAGAGTAGTATCGTCCATATAAGAAGATAGTATACAAGAAGATAGTGGTCAGAAAGAAAATAGGAGAGTCGTATAAGATGATTTCTTTGATGGATTGTGAGAGGAAACATTGCATTAGTAGAATACTTATCAGAATAAGATTAGAATAAGATAAATAAAGATTCAATACGTTTAAATATAGTTTTGTAGCAAAGAAAATAAGGTCTACAAACAATTCTACTCGGAAGACTACCAAATTCATGGCTTAAGAGTCTGTATAACTATCATAAACATTGTGGGTCGCCAGTTACATCTGCTAGCCAACAAATTAAACCTCGAAACCTCTTCACAACCCTGCGAAAACACAAATTCCCCGGCCCGATTACATCGAACTTAAAAAATAGGAAGAATGCCGTCATCGACGACGTCAAAGCAGAAAAGTATAATAAAAGTGGGAAAAACACCGCGATACGTCACGCGGGGAATAAAGTAAAATGAAATAAAAAGGCATGCGAGCAAAATGGATACGTATTTCCACAACACACACATACGAAAAGTCCAATTTATAATATTGTTTTCCTTAGGATATATTTTTTCACTAGTGGAGAGGAGTACACCCCCGCGGCCCCTGGCTTCTTCGAGCCTCCCTCGCCCCCAGATATTATTAAAGACGTAACACTCACACACGCACGCTGAGTGTGATTAGATTAATATAATATACATTGTGCGTGTGTGTAGGGGTGATCGGACGGACATCGGGTTCTGTACAAAGAGTAATAAACACCCTTTATTACCTGCGACACTAACGTGTCAGATTTCAATAAACAATAGTCTTCTAACATCTATACAACGGTTGTCGGTTGTCATTAGGTGCTATTTCGTGGTGCAAATAATAGATTCTTTGATGAGGTATAGGCTTAATTCCATGTCAAATAACGCGGGAAAGTTTCCGGTAATGTAGAATGACAGGAGATTATGACCCTCCTGGGTTTGATAGTCTTATACTTAGGTGATAAATAACTAATTGAGTAGGTGTTTTGCCTGACGAGATGAGCAAGCAAGCTTGATAGATTTTGCTGGCACACCATTAGAATCTATGTTAATTATTACGTATGTTGCAAAATGAGATTTGTAATTTTAATTTCGAAAACAATTAGAAGAAAATATTTCATGGTTCCCCCTTTATTTATCTTTCGGGTAATTGGAGATTATCATTGAAAAATACTTTTGATAAATATATATTTCAATTTGCACATCAAATATAACATAAAACCTTGTAATCATGATTACATGCGAATCGGTACTCGGGTCTCCCCGTATCTATGAAGGTTGCAGTCTTCTGTCGTCGAGAGAAAATTGTAATATAAAAACCACGATAAAATCTGAAAAATAGTTTCATATCGACACCTTGTAACAGAAGCCATCGATGTAACGCACATAATGCCCAGTATTTTTTTTAAACGGCAGCCCAGTCGTGCCCAGCTGTGGGATAGTGTATTACACTGGAAAAGATAACCCAAAACACGGTCTTGTAACAATAACATTGCATTATACAAAGGGATCTCTAAAATCTCTAATACAGTACAACCAACCTTAAAAGGAAGTTCTTGTTGATTCCTAAACAGTATGAAATAACAATGACATGTACATTTAAAATTAATGGGTTTTATCTATAATATAAAATGAATCGCTGAATGTCTTGCTACCATGCAACTGAGTGACGTTAGATGGAACGATGAAAAGAATTTTAAGTGTTTTATATTTTATTTTTTTTTTTACATAATGTAATTGATGACTTATCAACTTTCCGAATAGCAGAATAAGTATAAAAATAATCGCCTGTTAGGCGGTAAGAAGTTAGCCGGATCAGCTAGTTTGTAAATAATTGTAAACATTACGCATTTTGGTACTTAATAACATCTTAAGATTTCAAGATAGGATCAAACATTAAAAACCTATCTGTGGTAGTTCGTACTTGGTTTATCTATTGTATTCATTACGTCGTATATTTGATGGTTATTGATAGCTATGAGTCACGCAAATAAAATAAAATATATAATAATATCTTCCTATTGACGGTAAGCGTTATGTTTGTTCATAGTTAACGCTACACCTACCTTGTATTATAAGTTTATTACACTGCGCTCGTCACAATGAGATATTAGATGTCACAAAACGCCTATTATTACAATTACTGTATATGTGGAGAATTTAATACGGCAAGTGTTGCTTAAGTCTTTTATAAGCATTACAAAAATCGTTTTTTTTATTGCTTTGAATGACGAGACGAGCTCGCCATTCACCTGATGGTAAGTGATACGACCGCCCATAAACAGTAGAAACAACCTCCAACACCTTGAATTACAAAGTATTGTTTGGTATTTCACTGCGCTCGCCATCCTGAGACATGAGATGTTAAGTCTTATTATGTCCAAATATAATAATGTTTGTAGCCAGTGTAGTAACATTGTAGCCAGTGTTTAGTAACACTGGCTTGAACGACATTGTAGCCAGTGTAGTACACTGGCTACAATGTCGTTCAACCGGAACACAAGTGACTACATTGCTACTTGGCGGAAATAGACATTGCGGTACCCAGGCGAACTCTCACATATAAGATACCACCAGCAAAAGTTTAAACATCACATGTTTAAACGTAAAATATTAAAACTCCTATACAACTAGGACAGCCGAAAATAATTATAGCACACGACATGTTTACTGCGTGATAATATAAATCGATATTAGATTCGGTACATTTTTAATTTAGCTTATCTCTTATCTTTAAACTGTGCCGCACTCGGGCGTAGATAAAAATGAAATTTTTGACACAAAATCAATAGTGTTGATGTATCGCTTAAGGTCAGATTTTATTGACTGTTGTGTGTTTGGCTTCGGTATAGAATAACATACAAGGTTTTTCGTATTTTATAGTGCATTTACATAGTGGCGGTGGCCTAGTTGGTTGTAGAACGGTCTGCCGAGACGACTATCCGCAGGTTCGAAACCCAAGGGCACACATCTCTGAATTTTCTAAACATTATGTGTGTATTCTTGTGAATTATCGCCTGCTTTAACGGCGAAGGAAAACATCGTGAGGAAACCTGCATACCTGAGAAGTTCTCTATAGGGATTTCGAAGGTGTGTGTAGTCTACCAATCCGCACTAGGCCAGCGTGGTGGACTAAAGCCTAATCCCTCTCAGTAGTAGAGGAGGCCCGTGCCCCACAGTGGGATAGTATTATACTACAGGGCTAATATTATATATGCATACATATACCACCGCAGTAATAAAAGAGCGACAAATTGAGCCGGCAAACAACTTGAGCACCGCGTTGTGGGCAAGATACATATAAAAAAATCTACGATTCACTAGTATGATCAAGTTTGTCAGCTTTGTGCAAGTGTCTTGTATCTTGGATCTCTAGGCATTATAGTTTGTCTATTCTTAGTGGCAAATATTTTAGATACAGTTTGATGCAGTCAGCCATATAAGTAGCTGAACAAATTGTAAACTTCAAATCGATTTTACTGTTGTGTTCTTACCTACATTGTTTTCTTGACTAAAATAAAGTAGTTTTTTACTTTCACATCACCCAAAAACTGTTTCAATGAAACATGTATAGGCGATTTATGGCGATGATAATTTAATCAGTTAGTTATGAGGCTGATTGTACATTATTATTAATATATTGAGCATTATAAAAGATTTTCCGTGTAACGTCTCTCGAAACGAGCGAAATGAACTTCTTAGCTTTTAAAATCGATGCTTATTATAATTCAAAACATTAAAAAAATACACATCGAATTAAAAACATCTTCCTTTGCGTAGTCTGTTGCAATGGCATCTCACTCAAATTAAAATTAAAGAAACTGCAATACATTTTCAATAGACAAGCATATATTATAATAATACTCATGATATCCAAACAGCAGTCTCTCAATATATACTTAAAAAGAACGGACTAAAGATTTCAGTATATTAGAAACAATTCGACATGTACGCAAAATCAAAATATATAAGGGCCAAATAATGAAGGAAAATTCGTCAGAATCGCACACCCGATAATGACCACTAAACACTCTAGATAACAACACCCTTTCAATCGAAATTGGATAAAAATACTCAACCATCGGTCACAACTGTCAATTATAAAATTATAAAGCTGTGAGAAGCACCTGGCGCATGCGGGTTCGACTCCCGCCCTGGCCGCGGTCGCCACATCACACGGACAACGACGTGTGTGGAGTTGACTTATTTTTATTTTTTATTGCCTTTGGGTTCGTCCATTAATCACGTAATGTTTTAGTGACTTTTTAACCCCTTTAAATATGTGGTAAGGTTTTAGACTATCCTCCCCCCTACCCAAAAACAAAGTCAACTTTTTTTGGTACGTATATTGAAATTTTTAGATTAAATCGCGCGATCAACGAAAAAGGAATACACGTAATATCTCATTGCCAATGCTTGTGATATTTAGTGATTCTATTTCCGAACTCCTCCCCTTTCGAGCCTCGTCTGATTAATGGACAACCCCTTAGTAGGCAAACGAGAGTGCGGTTCGCTATTCAGAATCTGCTGCCCATGGACTAAAGCAATGACAGAGGTAAAGCCAAGCCTTTGATTACCAGAGTGTTTTTTAAATGACGACAGATTTGTTTATGGTAACTCCATCAGCATCTTTGAGGAGGAAAACTAACAGTATTTCCAAAATACTGAGATTTTTTACTTTTTTTTTCAACTATTTCGTTGCATAGGATAGACGTTACTGTAGGTAGGTCTCTCATATGTAAGAGTCCGTCTGGGAAGATACCACCGCAATGTCTATTTCTGCCGCCAAGCAACAGTGTGTAGTCACTGTTGTGTTCCGGTTTGAAGGACATTGTAGCCAGTGTAACTACTGGACATAATGACACTTATCATCTCACGTCTCAGGATGGTGAGCGCAGTGGAATACCAAACTATATTTTGTAGAAGTTGGATGGTGTTTTACTGTTTATGCGCAGTCGTATCGCTTACCATCAGGCGAACGGCAAGCTCGTCTCGTCACACACAGCAATAAAAAAGTTTACATGTTATATCGTAGTATGAATATTTTGATATGGTACGGATGTCGATAAGATGACGAGATAATGCTAAAATTGATGGCGCATTATTATTAGGTTAAAATGTGTATATTGGATTTTTATTTTATGAAATGTTTAAATCAATTCATACTAAAAGGTCGGTTTGGAAATTGTGGGGGACGCCTATGTTCAGCAGTGGAGCCTGTGGCTGATGATGATTCGCCTAGTCTTACAAAACAATAACACAAATATAAAAGAAATTATTTTAACTAGCATTTGCTCGCTGTTACCTACCGGGATAAAATAGACTATAGCTCTCAAGAGTAATGTAACTTTTATCAGTGAAAGAATTTTTTAACATCGGTTGAGTAGTTTCTTAGTGTAAGTATTAAAAAACATACATCATATATTTTCTGTTTATAATATTAATAGGTTTTTTTTTGTAAATTCTACTCATTCGTACATGTCTAATTTTTCTCGTATTTTCTGTTTCATCTCATTTAATTAGTCGTACATCCTCATACATATACCAACTACCAGCAAACTCCATTCCCTACATACATTTAAAAGCATATCGAAGGTCATAACATTAGGCCTTTGAAAGCCACTCGAAATATTTTATAAGCAACAATCCATTGACATTTGGAAGCGGGCTATACAGGGCGCGCGCCGCGGCGCTCCGCGTGTAATTCCACCATCCATTATAAAATGTCGGCTGTAATCGGCCTTTATTTTTATTTTATTTGCCAACCGACCGCCCCTGCCACCCCGCCGCCCCCCGCCGCACCCTGTAACACCCTCGCGACCGATATTTCAAAGTTAACGACTGACTCGTAAAAATATAACACTTGGCTGAAAAAAATAATTCTGAATGAATATTGAATGTATGTTCGTTTAGTTTTGAATGTTGTTTAAAATATACGTATTTTATAATATAATATAATAATATCAGCCCTGTATTTTATACTGTCCCACTGTTGTTGGGCACAGGCCCTCCTCTAGTACTGAGAGGGATTAGGCCTTAGTCCACCACGCTGGCGTATTTTATATGTTATTATAATTATTTTGAACATGTGCAAGATTTATAAATGTAGTAAGTATTTTATATCCTTTTTGAAAGATATTTTGTTACTGTATTGCATCATGATGTTGAAAGAATAACAGAGCTTACTTCCTTACTTCCATTTTGTTTTCGTTTGTTTATTTTTATTCTCTTACCATGAAACCAACAGAGTTCCTAACATAACCTTAATATCCATCCAGTAGTAATAATTATCATGATAAACGGGATTATTTAAATTGCATAACTAACATCGAAATATTAATCTAGTTGCAAGTGTTGTAGTGACGTCACGCCAGTCGTAAAACCAATAAAGTGTAATTTAACGACGAAATATTGGCTACCAATAACACCTATGTAGGAACATTTATAATCAATTACGAGAAATTAATACAATTAAGATAGTTTTTTTATTAGTAGGCATTAGTGGCGAAGGATCTAAGTATATAACGATTCCTGTCGGCATCAAGGCCCATGTTTTGTTGCAAAAGTTATTACCAATCGGTAATAAGTCGCTGTCTTATTTGAAATTTTTTGTGAATTTATCGTTCGCTTTAACGGTGAAGGAAAACATCGTGAGGAAACCTGCACACCTGAGAAGTTCTCTAAAGGAATTTCGATGGTGTGTGTAGTCTACCAATCCGCACTAGGCCAGCGTGGTGGACTAAGGCCTAATCCCTCTCAGTAGTAGAGGAGGCCCGTGCTCAGCAGTGGGCAAGTATATAATACAGGGCTGATATTATTATTATTATTTGAAATGCCCGTATGGCAAGATGTCACAGCGTCCTTAGATACTAATACAAAAATAATATGTTTATTAAAATTATGCTAATATTTGCATTAAAAACGTGCAAATCATGATATGGAAAAAATATACAATATTTTATATTGATGTTTTGCTATTTCACGGAAGATTGCGTAACCATCGCATGAGCGCAACATTTTTGTATGACAATGTTCCCGATGCCCACTCTATATAATCTTAAAACTGTTTGCATTAGAGCGATTTGCAGACCGCATTCATGCGTATTAGTACCTATATGTGTCGGGTTCTCTTTTAGAAAATTTAACCTTTCGCCACTGCTAATATCGAGTAAGAGGGTCAAATATCTTTCTACACATCGGAATAGAGACGAGCAAGTTACTCGCTTGGTTATAAGTGCGGAGAGTAAACGTCACTGCCCTTGCCCTGAATTGTAAAGCTATACGCTCGTTAATAGTATATTTGTCCTAAATTTTGGTATAATTTATTTTTTGTTAAAATATCGCGTTTAAATTATTTTTTTTTATTTTTAAGGCTAAGCTTATGTTCAGCAGTGGACTCTCTGTAGCTAATGAAAACTGAAAAATCGTGATTAATAAAAAGTAAGAACAATTTCCAGAGGTTCTCAACTTGCGGAGCTGTGAGAAGTGAATTATTATAATGATTACGATGATGATGAACTTTAAGTCAGTTTTCTATAAGATTGTTCAATGTATCATGTTAGTCATGCTAGGTTTATTCATGCTAGACTCCTTCGTAAAGTCCTTGATAACTAATGAAGTCAAATTAATGTCAATTTGTGCGCTTCAAGGGCGTTTGGCCAGTTCTTTTATTTTAATTTACATTTATTAGAGGGTGTACACAATGTATGCTAGAGTCGCGCGTTGCAAAGAAACGTTTGAAATTAGAACGTTTTTAAACAATTCGAAATTTGAACCATCGTGTATCAAAAATAAAAACGGTCTTAAATTACAATAACACTTTAATAAAATTGATGTCCGCCGGCCTACGGGCGCAAGTACTTCCCGCCAAGTAATTAAACTTGTTTTTCCAGTTTTTAATATAAAACTTTTCAGTTTGGCATGGAAAATATATATTAGAAGTATAAAACTCAACAGCCCTACGGTTGTTTATACCAAATAATAATACTTGTTTGAACTTTGTTCATAATTTTTTCGCTCTTAGAATACCGGGTGCGTGCGCGTTTGTGGTAAGTGTGTAGGTTCCGTAAGACATTTGCTTTGTTTATATTTTTATTCTGGTATGGAAATGTAACTACAAAGGCCCTTCTTAGAATGGTGTAATATAATTGTTGCAGAGATATGACTTATTGTTGAACTTCTAGACATATGGTGTTGTCTAACGAATTAGTCATTATAATTATTTTTACTGTAATCAAAACCCTACTTACTTTTGAGAAATAATGTTAATTTGGTTTTGATAATTTAATACGTAAAAAAAAATCGTAATCAATTCATAACCTAGAATTGGTTTACGCAGAAAAATATCACAAAAATACAAAACAAGTTGATCTTAGTAAAAAATTAAAAAAGGTGCCACAATGTCGGCGGCATTGCACGTTGTTTCACGCTAATGGATATATTATTTCCTACTTGACCCCTAAAAGAAATTCATAGCATCTTCGGAACTTAAATTTATTACGTCATAACTCACAATCATGATTATGGGAATGAAATTGAGGAGTGAGACGGCTATATAGAGCGGGACGGGTGAACAATATGATGAGTTGGAGAGAGACGGAACATGTTTACAAAGAACCGCCCTTTTGATAGTGTTTCCAAATTTTCGGAAAGCGGTGTCGTATTGTTTGCTGTTGGGGTTGGGTCACATGGCATATTTTTGGAATAAGTGTGAGATTATTTTCGATGAAAATACTTAGTTATTTTTATTGTGTAATTATTAACCACGGATGTAATAATGCATTAGGTAGACTTGATATGTTAGGTATGAAGTTTGAAGATTAACAGTATTAAGTAATTAAAACACAATTTTTTTTTTAAATTACCATCTTGGAATTTTAAAAGTAAAAAATTTGCATTAGTTAGTTAATGTACTTAGATTTTATTTAAAAATTACCATCTTAAATTTTTAAAAGTGAAAAATGTATTGAGGACTTGGGTTAAAAAAAATAAGGTTTAAAGTAAAAGATATGTTGAGGATTCTATATTAATTAAAAAATACGGTATTTTTAAAAAAGTATATCAGAAATTTAGGCCGCATCTTAGACATTGCTACAATAAAAATTACAATATACATTTATAATCGACTGCATTATATGGTTAATCTTTATATTATAAAATTGAAACATAATAAAAATATGATTCATTAAAATTAAACATATTCATTGAAACCGCTGTCCATGTAAACCGTCCCTAAAACGTAATGCACCGGTCCCCCGTCAAATAATCGACTCGGTCAGGGGATGACGGGTGGGGTAAACGATTTTTGCTATTTTCTACCCCAAAAAAAAAAAGAAATGTGCACCGTTTTTACGTAAAAACGACAGTTTTGAGCGCACGCGCACCGCGAGCACGTGCCGACAATATTGCTCATGATTGAACTTGAAAAAACGTAATCTTGAGATATACCTTTTGGTTATCATGCGTGCAAAATATGAAAAAAGTGAAGTTCTTTTTTTGAATTGTTTAAAAATGTTTTTATAAAAAATATTGTGAAACACAAAAGAGTTGTGTTTTGACATGTGTAAATGACTCTTTTGACCAGTGATGATACCGCGGACTCGAAAGTGATGAATGACGGTACTTTGGACCTCAGCCGAAGGTAGCGTATCTTACTAATATAAATGCGAAAGTTTGTGAGGATGGATGTATATGTTTGTTTCTCTTTCACGAAAAAACTACTGAACGGATTTGAATGAAACTTTACAGTAACATCGGAAAAACACATAGGCTAACATTTATAATGATTTTGTGTAATTTGCTTTGTGTAAGTAAGTCGGAAAAACAATATCCCGGAAAACTCGCGAGTCGCGAAAAAAAGTCGCGAGCAAAAGCTAGTCCATTATATTTTAAAATTAAATACATAAAACCATAATATTTATACGAGGTTTTCGGGACTTATTATACTTAATTTTGGATGATGACTTCAAATCGTCTTTTTTTAAATATTCTATGTGATAACTCATTAAAATTTTAAAAAAATAGTTATCTTTACATATAATAAAATGGTAGATTACTTTATTATTAGTAATTAGAAACAATAACTAGATGATTATTAGTAATTAGAAACAATAACTAGGGATGAGAGAGACTAATTTAAAACTAAATGTAATATAAAAATTTATTGCTTTATGTTATAGACACTAATGTAATTAAAATGTATTTGAAATTTTACGATTCCACACCTTTGTACAAATTTAATTAGTGATATATTAATATATCTCACAAATATAGTTAGGTATATAAGGATGCATATTATGTATTAATACATTTTAATGTTATAAGTCTATTTTTCGCATTATTATAACTTTTAATTAATACGATTCTTATTGGAATCATATTAGATTTTAGTTGTTTACACTACACTAATCCTAATAATGTTTTTATTAAAAATATCAAACATGACACAGACTAAAACAATCCGTACCTTTTTTTATAAATCCAAATGTTATCAAAATGAATAAGCTGAATGCAGTGTTATTGCTTTTGTAAATCCGATTTTTATGAAATTTAGTATAATGATAATTTTAAATCCAAGGCCATAGGCTACTTTTTATGACGGAATTAGAATTGTTTTAAATATATCTTACCTCATTGTTTATCTTACATATGTAATTCACGTAAACAATATTTTAGATTTACTCTATTTAATTATTAACCACATTAATCCAATTGGTTTTCCTTTATGTCATGTTGTTTCAATTATTCGTTCATATTTATAATTAGTTGAAATAAAATTACGTAATTAAAATATCAAGAGAATTAGACCCTTAAAAAAATATTATTATTATATTGTAGCCAGTGTAACGACTGGACATAATAAGACTTAACATCTCATGTCTCTGGATGGTGAGCGCAGTAGAATACCAAACAATGCTTTGTATTTCAAGGTGTTGGATGGTGTTTCTACTGTTTATGGGCGGTCGTATCGCTTACCATCAGGCGAACGGTAAGCTCGGCTCGTCATTCAAAGCAATAAAAAAAATATATTTTAAAAGTTACTGAAAGAAGAATACATAATATTACAAGCTTATATTTAGTTTTGTTTACTAACTTTAATTTATTTTCTTGTTCAAGAATCTTTAATTAATGCTCATATTAAAAAACATTTAAATATGTTGTCACACATCAGTATGAATATGCTGCATTCGTCGGTAATTGTAACTAAGACATGATTTAAACCGCGCGGTAGACAGTGCGACTGCGCTAGGCGACGCGTGACGCTTGTCATATTTTCTCGAATATGTTTTGCCTGTGGCGTAAGCACTATGACTACGATTAACGCGCTGAGGTCTCGGGTTTCAATTCCGGTTCGGGGAAAAAAATCATTGTGAAGTTGGCGGTCTCTCAAACGCTGTAGCTAAAACCACAGTTAGTAATCATGTTATACAGTGTTTTTTTGGAAATACCATATAATAGTGATTGATTTTTAAACTCCGCACATGGGATTGTTACATTGCTACTGAAGTTTACATTCTATAAAGTTGATAAATGCCTGAAATTATCGATGCTATTTCACTTACGATGATGTGTTTCGTTAGGCCACAAAATAGACTGCGAAATAATTAATAATGTTTTGTGTTGTGCGTTTCAGATGCGGCGGTGACGCGATGTCGGTGGCGCCGGCGGTGAAGCGCGAGGTGGAGCTGGAGAGCGGCGGCGGCAGCCCGGGGCGCAAGCGGCGCAAGCAGGCGGCGCCGACGCGTGCGCCCCCGCCGCCGCCACTGCCTGCGCCTGCGCCCCCGCCCCTCGACCTGCACGCCAAGATGGCCGATATCTACAAGAGCGCACTCGCCTTCGGGGAGCTCGCGCTGCCCGCATTCGATCCCCTGGCTGCGTTCCGCCTGCTGCCGAGGCACGAACCACCAAGGATCTTCAATCCCGAGGCCTATTGTGACCTCTGTTGTAAGGAATTCTGCAATAAGTATTTCCTGAAAACGCACCGCGCTAACAAGCACGGCATCTACGATGGCAACGAGCCTCAGCCGGCGGCGCCCCCGCCCGCCCAGCCTTCGCCGCCGCGCCGTGCCTCCGATGAGGAGTCAGGAGGTACGCCGCGCCGCCTCTCGCCTGACTCGGCGAGACGTGCCCGTGAGGCCGGCTTCCAGCCTGACGCTCTTCGACGCCTCGGTGTCGTCAACCCGGAGGCATTCTGCGAGATCTGTTGCAAGGAGTACTGCAATAAATACTTTCTGCGGACGCACCGGGAGCGGCGGCACGGCGTCCCTGCGCACCCATCGCCAGCGGCAGACCGTTCGCCGCCATCCCTCACGCCGCCGGGCATGCCGCTCGTCACTTCGCTGAGCACGCCGCTCGGCACCCCACTCGGAACGTCACTGCCACCGCCGCTCACCACCCCGCCGGCGATACCCACGGCACCGCCGGACACGCCACCACGGTCGCATTCGCTACCCCCGCCGTTTGATACTGAGGAGATGGCGGAGGTAAAGCGCGAGTGTGAAGATGAGCTAGAAGCAGCATTCCGCGACGGGCAGACGAGTCCGCTCAACTTAATTGTGGAGGAGCGTGGCGCAGCTTCACCAGGTTCTGCCAGCGAAGAGTTGCGCAAATTGCAGACAATGATATCCCAGCTGAACGAGCTCGCCGCCGAGAGACTCGCTGAGGACCCCAATGATGGTGGCGCACGACCAGCGTCATCCTCGCCGCCACCACCAGACGAGCGGCGAGCGTCTTCCTCCGGCTCGAGCTTCTGCGAGATTTGTAACAAGGAGTTGTGTAACAAATACTTTATGCGCACCCACATGCAGCGCATGCACGGGATCTCGCTCGAAAGCGGCACGCAGCTGGGTGGCGTGACATGCGACATCTGCCACAAGGAGCTGTGTAGCAAGTACTTCCTGCGCGTGCACAAACACAACACGCACGGCATTCCGGCGCCGCCCGCGCCCGCATCTGCGTCGCCCGCCGAGCCGTGTCCGCTGTGCGCGCGGCGGTTCCGCGGCCCGCGAGCCCTGCGCGCGCACCTTCTCGCCGAACACGCGCCGCCGGCGCGTCCGCCACCACCTCCGCCGCGTCCTCTCGATCTACTGGCGCGCGACAAGCCGTACGCTTGCTCCTATTGTCCCTTCACCACCGACGTGCTCGCATTCTTGTTCGCCCACGAGCGTGCGCATGCGCAGCAGCAGCCTATCGGTGAGGCGGCCGACACCGGCAGCGATCCTCCCGTGCCGCCCGCCGAGCCCGATGGTCCCGAGGGTGGCAGCGAAGCGACGGACGCGGAGGGCGAGCCGGAGGCGTCGTACTCGTGCTCCCGGTGCGAGTTCCGCGCGGAGGGCTTTGGCGCGCTGGAGGCGCACCTTCGTGCGGCTCACGGCGGCGCGGGCGCGCTGCTGGCGGTGCCGCGCGCCCCGCAGGCGCCGCTCACGATGCAGCCGTTCGTGGTGGAGGAGGCGGGCGGGGCGCTGAGCCTGGTGCCGGCGCTGGTGTTCCTACCGGTGCGGCGACGCGCGACGCGGCGAGCCACGGTCACGCTGACGCTGACGCCCGCCTAGCCGGCGCGGCGCGAGCGCGCGCGGTCTCGTGATTTCATCGCCGCGCGCGCCCCCTCCCGCCCGAACTGTACTAACTACATTTAACGCTGTGTGCCTTCAAGCGATTGCTGAAAAATAATATGAGACGTGATTGTATCGGAAGGGGGCCGCGCGCCCGAGCGCCACACCGCGCGGCGGCCCCCGGCCTATGTTTATTTTTCGTTTTGTCAGAGTCTAACTTCATATATTGAGAATTATATTTGTCGGGTGATATGTGAAACGCGGCCGCTTATCGAGTTCCATTATTTATTATTTACGTGACGTCGATGTTCCGCCGGTCGGTGGAGACGAGCTCGCGAAACGTCGATATCGTCGGGAGTCGAATTACACCGTAGGAGTAATAATGATTAAAGGTATAAGGCGCGCGGGGCCGGCGCTGGCCGGGCCCGCGCGCCGTAGCGTCGTAGTGCCGGTGCGATGTTGATCACTGGCGCTCCGCGCGCACTCGCCGGCGACACGCGGCGACTCGCGGCACACGGGGCGCAACAACCGCTCTACCTCACGACGTTAGCTTTTATATTAGCTGTTATCGTATTCATTATATGTTCGAGTTACAATAAAATACAAACGCGGCGACGCATGCGCGCGCCGCGCTGTTTATTGTTGTCTACGAGTGACTTAAAGCACAAAGATACGTACTATTGGGCAGTGATCAACATTAAACGTAATTTTAGTATTAATTCGATTAGGTATGTGGTGGTGGGGGCTCGGTCTGACGGGTTTTGTTGTGCAACACATAATACGGGTCATTGTTTGGGGCGCGTGCGCGGGCGCAGCTCGGCGCGCGCCCCCCTCGTTCGGCCGGCCTTTACATTTATACTTATTTGTAACGTAATCTATAACATAATGTGTTACTGCGACGGAGCAGCGCGTCCACCCCGCGGCCGCCCGGCAACTACTACCTCACGCGCGCTTTACACTTTACATGTCCACGCGTTATACACATGTACTAAACTAACGTTTACGCGAACCCTTTACTATATATTATAATTCCTAACATTTACACCAATATACAAACAGAAAGACTGATTTTTTTGTCAGACTATGGGCGAGCGGCGGGGTGGACCGGGCTGGATGCCATACAAATATTATTATCTTGATAATCAAGACTTATTTGGGTAATGAAGTAACAAAGTTTGTTTAAATAATTCATTATTCGGTAGATCAGTGTGGAGGTTAGCTTGTACAAACCATGCAGCTTCTAAACAAAGTTCCTATGTATGTACGTAAGTTGTAATTAAAATTAAAAAAACTAGAGGTCTCGTGCGGGACGGCTCTGCTCGGGGCTCCACAAGGATATTCCTGATTTAGCTGACGATAAATTAATGTGATTGTGAATCAGGGTAAACCTTACGAAACTAAGCTATTCCAGATTGTTCCTCTTGATTGTTCCTACGTAAATTGAAATTATTTTCAAGATGACGTAAACTGCGAAGTTCTAAGTTTACCAAATTATTGTTAAGTGAAAGTCGAAGTTAAAGTTAATTATTTGTTTAAGTAGCACATATAGTTCCTATAAATTCTTCCTCAATATAATAAAATTCTCCAATGTTGGATGACTATACAAAACCGTTACTTCCATTTATTATCTGATTAAAAAATAAATACTTACTATCTGATTAAAAAATAATAAACGAATGAATGCAATGAAACTCACGTGTTGTGAATCACAAGTCCTTGTTCAAACCGCGATTTGACGCGGCGCGGACGCTCGATTTATAAACATTTAGTGCGGTGTGATTTTATTGCGATGATTCGCTTTTTCTGATTGCGATCTTATCAAACTCAAAATATTAAAAAATAGTTTTTTTACAATATTATAAAGAATGAATATTTGTATTAGTGAGCTGGTACAAAAGGTTTAAAACAATAACATACTAAGCATCGGTTATTGGTCATAATTATAACAATAAAATTGGAGCACCATCTTCCTCTAGTCTTCCTAACGCCAAACCAAACCCCGCGCAGAGCCGAAACGCGCGCGCGCGATACAACAGATTATATTAAATAACGTTTTAAAATAATAACAAAAATTAATAAAAAATTGTGCGCGTGGTGTCGACTGACTGCCGCCGCGCATACTCCCCGACAGCAACACAGAGTATGTCGATAAAGAAGTTTTTATTATTGGAGTGTGCGTGACGTCACGAGGTCCGCGTCGTTGGATGTAGTGAAAATGTATCGAAATTGTGTTCAGATTGTTTATTTTGCTGTACGCGTTGTACCTTGAGTGGAGGGGATTCATTGGCCACACACGCGGGGCTGCGCTCTTTTATATGTCCAGTGCAGGCAGAAATTATAAAAACTGGTTTACGCAGTTAAGGTATGGTATTCGATATCTAATGCAAATTTAAATTCACGATGGAGTTATCGTGGAAACTAAAATACAAAGTGAATATGGGATTACTTCCATTGCATTTGTACCTAAATATGTCGTAGTCTTAGGACAGATCATACCATAACTTTTATTAAGGGTTTTAAACTGCAGTCATAAAACAAAAGTTAAAAATGCAATCTTTCAGTAGGTACAACAAAAATGTAACTCCTCTTATATTTATCTAATACCAAAAGACTTCAAATATTATTATAGAGATACGAAGTCTTCGGTTGTAAAAGGGAGAACAAAATAAAAAAAATATTTTATAAATTCAAAGTCCTATTTGACCCATTTTGTAGCCGCGTTGCCATTCAGGCTGAGGACTTATGAGTATATATTTGGCACCGCCTGTGTGGCCGTCACAATAGTACAAATATACCAGAGCGTAAGGTATCGGCGGTTGGTACTACAAATAACAGTACAAATTAATATTAAGCGGAATGTTTACAGGTGCGGTTACGTTAAGGCAACAATGTTAATATTAGTGTATATTTCACTCGGGTACAATGCTCATAATCAGATAGGTACAGTCGCACGAAGCACTATCTTGTGATTATACACCATGTATTGTGCACGATACTTGGATTTTATATAAAACTTCAGAATATAAAGAATTTTAATTCGATTTTAATATGTTCGCATGCAGTCACGCAGATTTAATTTATTAAATTGCATTCTTTTATTTGCAAAGGAAATGTCCCATAAATGTAATGCGTAAAAAGTATTTAAAAATGTTATATTATATAATTTTCATTCCATTTTTGTGACTTGAATTTTTTCCCGTATATTAAATTATTTCTATTCCAATATTAATATTATGTACGTAACAAGAATTAAAAATATTTATATTATAAAATTTTCATTCCATTTTTGTGACATGATTTTTTTCCGGTGTAACAATTAAATTATTTCTATTCCAATATTAATATAATATATTTTCAATTTTATTTAAGTTTTGACTTTGTACGCTTTTAATTTATAGGTTCAATTTAGGCACAGATTAAAATGTTCAATTATTATAAATGTATCAAAATAATTCAAAATAATTTTGTACCCTCAAGGAAAAAATACGTAAGTTTAATAAAAAAATCGTTCGAGTTGCAACATTTTCTTTGAGGCTGCGATAATGTAAACAAGAAAAACTAAAATTCTGTTTAATTTTTATAAACAGTACATCATGTGATTTTTTTATTATGTTATAAAGAACCAAAGAAATATTTAGGCAATTTAATGTGCATGCATACAACTATAATTATATTTTGATCTCATAAGTTCCTATATATTTTTAAACATTCCACAGTACTTGTAACGTGCTATAACTAGTCTTTCACTATAAATTAAGTGCGACTGTATATAATGTGAATTGAGATAATTTGTTTGTCGGTTAATTTAAAAATATGTTGTTCTAGTCAAATTATTTTGTAATATTTTAACCAACGTGGATGTACTTTAACCGTAAGTATCGTGCGGAGCGAAATATAATGAGTGCTCTCACGATGATTTCGGAAGAATTAAAGGTGCTGCGAAAATTTTATAAAAATTTTTGGTATTTTTTTTAAGAGACATAAATCCCGTTTTAACATTATTTCAAATTAATTCTGAATAACAATTTTTTATGGTTCAAAAAAAAATTTTTTTGTGTATTTTTTATTGACATATTCGGGTATAAAACGTAGAATAATTATATCCAAAACGTCCAAAGTAAATTAGTGTAACTAATTCCCGAAATGTTTTTTCTTTTTTACTTTACGTAAATAAATCTGTCGAGGTAATTTTTAAAATATTTAAAAATAGAATTTGCGTTATCTCCAGTAACAGTAATTTATAGAATATACTAATTCTGTATTGATATTATTTATTACCATGACTGAAATATTTTTGTTATTTCAAAGCCAGTAAATCGCTGACTTGAATATTGATGATGCTTTAAAAAAGTAAATATTAATAATTTATGGTTGATTGAATCCATGTAACAAAATCTTAACTCTGGACTACTATTGCTGCGACAAGAGAGTGATACTGCAGAGTTTAACAAACTATTTTTTAATTACAAAAGTCTAGAATTAATACGTTGGACATCCACGTTGGTTAAAATTGTATAATAAAGATATCTATAAAGAGAATTATATTCTGGCTTTAGGAGAAAGCCAAACCTTATGCCACGGCCACACTGCGACATTACATTTATTGACATGTTTTTTAAATTTGGAAAACGATAATTCCTAATTTGAAATTTTAACATTAAATTTTTAGGGCATTCGAAATTTGAAAAAAAGAACAATTTTAAAACGAGTTCTAATACATTGCATGTGTAAAAACAGTTTTTACATTATATTTATCTCAAATTTTATTCGAATTGTATTCTACGTTCAGATGTCGCAAACTGTATTATTGTTTGTTGCGGCGACTTCTGGTTGTAATTGTTGATGTATTACTTACAATTAAAATAAATTTTGAGATGAATTAAATTTTTGTATGGCTATTACGATTAACACGCAAATTATATACATAGATTAACTTTTTAATTTGTACACAACATCGAAAATGAGTTATTATATCGTAATTGAGTTAATCATTTATTTAATATCATTCAGAATTTTTCACAGTTCGTAATTGTATTACAACAGGAAAGTGTACAATTTCATCCCGATGTCTTCAAAGCAAATTATATCCTAATTAAATAATTTTAAGAACGAATGTAGTGTGGCAGTGCGGTTTGTGGTCGGTATATGTTCCTAACTCCGTCTGTTTGTTAAGTGTTTGTTTTTTCAGTAATTAAACGAAGCATTTCTACCGTATTCAATAAATTAAATATACAAATAACAAGTGTTTCCTTACGGTTTTCCGTAAACATGACCGGTGCTCTGTAATTGATGTTTTTTGTTACATAGGTTACTTAATGTCACGGCCATTGGGCGATATTTAATTTACATTACATATTGCTCGCGGCTCCGTCCGCGTACAAAATTTTTCTGGGATAAAACCATCATGTGACATTTTTTGAGTATCAATTTGAAAGATATTATCTATTTATTTATAATTGGAAGATATTTGCCCATTAAAAAAAATAAGAAATGACCAAAAGTATTTTTTCAATTAGGAAATTGAATTTATATTATATACTTACCATAGAAATCCTAAAAAAGCAAAATAATTATGTAAGTTGTGAATTGTCTCCCGATTACATACATACACTATCACGCCTCTATTCCTTAGGTGTAGGCAGGGATTTGGACCAATTTTTTTGTAAATTTAGTATTTTTAAGTTCATGCTCTGTATTGCTAACAATGGAGACGTAGGGTGTAAATTGATATTCGTCACTGTAGAACTAGTGCCTGAACACCGTCAACTTGGTACCGAAATTATGCCTATAAGAATGAACTGAATGAGGGTTCCCATTGTTGGCACAATAAAATAAAAGAAAAACAAAATATCCATTTATTGCCTTATAATCTAGTTACAGCTATTATTATAAAGCACATTCAAATTTAATAAGTATAAAGACTATAATATTATAAAGCAATTCACATTGCAGAGAACCGGCACAATTGGCGCAGTATATTTCGGAGTAAACTGATCCGTGTAGGGGGCCACGACCCACAGCATTGAGGACATCGACGCAAGAAGAAGGAATCGTGGCAATCGTTATAATTGTGCTACTTATAAATTATTATCTTTATATATTTTGTTTTTTCTCTCCTTTTATTGTAGGTACATTTTATACTGTTTTTCTCCCAATAATAAATTTTTTCTTTCTTTCTTACTATGAAACTAACAATTGTTGAAGATGCTTCAAAACTTACAATTCATAAATATCAAGACATCTTCAGTACATTTGAAGTTAATCGCTCAAATACGAACAGTTTTCATTACGAACCAAATCGAACACACAAATAAATCACACAATTACGATCCATCAGAAAAAAAACACCGAAAAATACTCTTAATTAAAGATTATGTACGCGTCAACTGTCAGCTTTGGATTAAAAAAACTTAGTTCACACAAAAAAATCCCTTTTTCATTAAAAAAAAAATGCGACACCCATTAAAAATCGTGTCGCGAGGGATGCATTGTGTCGCGCATCTGTCAAACATTATCCAGGGGTGTTGGGAAATTGTTGAAAAATGGGTTAAAGTTGAAAAAATAATGGCACAACACTGTCAGGAGGGTTAAATCAGTGGCGGGTTAGTGTCAACACGCGTTGACGTCGCGTCACGCTGGATCACGTCTTGACCTTTTGAATCATCTCGAGTTTAACTATTACAAATGATTTCTTTTGTTTACGCCATGTTGGATATTGAAATAAAACTATTTTACGGATTTTAGGGTGTTTTTTTATATTATAATATTCTTTCGTTTTGAAGACTGCAGCTATGATCACGCGGGGGACTGAGGTGGTCATCCAAAATATCAAAGTTACAATATCTACCTTAATTGTAAAATGTACTTTAATTGTAAAAAAAAATATAAATAAGTTTTTTATTTATTATTGCTGAAGGTTTTATGTCGAATAGCGGCGATAGCCTAGTTGGGTCTGGAACGGACTGCCAAGACGAATGTCCGCAGGTTCAAATCCCAAGGGCACATACCTCTGATTTTCTAAAAAATCATGTGTGTATTCTTTGTGAATTTATCGTTCGCTTTAACGGTGAAGGCAAACATCGTGAGGAAACCTGCACATCTGAGAAGTTCTCTATAGGAATTTCGAAGGTGTGTGAAGTCTACCAATCCGCACTAGGCCAGCGTGGTGGACTAATGCGTAATCCCTCTCAGTAGTAGAGGAGGCCCGAGCTCAGCAGTGGGCAAAGTATATAATACAGGGCTGATATTATTATTATTATTATTATGTCGAATTGCATTTTGTTGCTATCTACCTCGCGCTTGCTATCGACTAATTATATTACAGCTACATTTCAGTCATTTGACATAATTAAACAGTTTAAATTCTACATCCAGACATAACTTTTATTCCCAAAGGGTTAGACAAAGGTGCTATCAGGGCACCCACTTTTCGCCAAGTGTGTTCCTTCCCTTGACGTGTATTTGAAATTTCAGTCTCCGAGTTAACAGTGAAGAAAAACCCAAAAATCACTTTGCAACACCTAGGACCCGGAACTTCACCAGTGGTATCGCGTTTGCATTACAGAAACGCCACCGAGGCAGTCTTCAATTATAAATGAATAATAACAAATACTTTAATTTTGTCTCTTCCGCCATAAATTCGAATGCTATAGCATGAAATTTACGTTTCAAATTAAAACTACCCCCATTGCCCTGTGATTTAGGATGCGGGTGAAAAATGTGACGAGGGGTTAACTAGCAGCGTCACGGAGTTAATAAAACGGGTAAACCTGAACTGACAATTCTCATGCTTTATTTGGACTTTTAGTGCCTTGCATTGAACAATATGCCTTATTTTCGAGCAATTAGTGTGAAAAATTGCAACTATTTTGTAATAATAAATATAATCTAGATATCCCGACCTTGGAAGAACCCATATACAGGATCATTTTGACATTGCGTTAGTAAATGGCACCACATACTCTCTTTATTGACATGGTGCCGAAAATCATCCATTCATAACTAAAATTTTCACGAAATATCCTGATTTATTTTCAACATTTTGTGGTATAATGCGAGTATGGCATGTCCGTGTGTGTATTTCTGAATGAAAGTATGATTTTGCCTCTGCAACAAATTATCTTAGAGTAGTAGTGGCTTTAGGGCGCGTAAAATTAAAATGACTTTTGTTAATATTTATTTTGTTCAAAACTTATTTAACATCTACGGCTCAAGTAACTTATTATAAAGTGTTATTTCCAAGTAGATAAGTATGTGGTTTCATTTAGTAACGCGATGTCAAAATGATCCTGTATATTTATTGGTATTAGATGAATTATTGTTTCACTGAGCGCTGGTTTTGGCATTATTAGTAATCCAATGTTTACTTATAGCGAATTTACGTCATAATTTCGTATGTACATTTTCCTTTGCCCTAAATAAATTGTTTCCATACGTATAGCTGACTAATAAATTAGTTGACCCGATAACAGTATGTCTAGCTGAAAAATAAATGAATCAAGCATGAAACTGGCTGTAATTGTAGGATTCCGTGGCCTAATGATAAAGTCTGACGCAGAGACGCGTCATTCGATGTTAAAGGACAAACAACTTTGGTACTTCAATGTTTGTCCTGGCTGGCCTGCGTGGTCTTTTTTATTGGTTGCGGAAAATAGTTTTATGGCATAAAAGTCCTAATTGCATTTTTTGGATTAAATCTATGGTAGGTATATATATTCGAGCTTAACATCGAAATCTATTCGATGGTTTTAAGTTTACTTCTAAAAACATCAAAATGTATTTGTAAGAAATAAGATTTATTTCTTTGCAAATTTCGTTCATTATTTTTGTTTAAGATTTTAGATCAGGGGCTAAACTTAACATGACTTTCTGCTGATAAAGCCAATGACTATCCTATAAGTCTATCGCGAAGATATATCATTCTCATACATAACGTTAGCGTTAACGATTGTAAAAAGGCAGCTACGGACCCTGGTAATATTTTCATGAATAAAAAGAATGTCCACTAACTTTATATCAATATAAAACAATAAATCTTAGATATTAAAATTGAACTACTTTTCGGATTTTAACGTGGTTTTTTATATTTTAGTCTTCGAAACGTCGGGAGTCGTCTAACACTCGCGTAAACATAAGAATTAATTAATAAATCTATATTTCAATTCCTTATATCTGACTTATTCAAAATCACACGTCTATCATGTTAAGTTTTCAAAGTAAATCATGAAAGTAACATCACTTTATGTAAGTTATATTGAAATATTAATTATAATTACTCATTGTTACTCGTAAAGTTAACTTTAGCTCAGTACGTACGTAATCGCCATATACCTTTCGTTTATTCAAGGAAAATAATTGAGGATGAAGGCAGACGAGGGCATGAACACGTTACCATGTAGCTTTCTATTGAATCATACGTCTCATTGATTTAAAAGAGTTATTAAACAGTTCTAGGAATAATGACCGCACTTTTAAGTATGCTACTTATTTATTTAGGATTGCAAACTGAGTTCACAATGATAATTTACAAATATATTACACATTTATAATAAAAAATAATTGCAATTCTGATTACATGCAACAACATGAGCCACATAGCATTACGTAGAGCATTGAAAGTGTTGTTTATTTGAATAGCGCCACCTGGCGGACTTCAGTCAGTTTTTAAATTTACCAATGCTGTAACAAGCAAGTTTCATGCCTAATAATAAATATAATGCCGTAAACGTCTATAAACCGCTATAATTAAAACAGCACTGCAGCAAGTACTTACTGAATTGTTAAAAAAACTATGTAAGGTGTATGTTTTGTTGGTTGTTCAAATAAATAAATAATAAAGCACGGTACCACTGGAAAATTAACTATAAAGCATACATCTCTTATTTGAACCGTAGGAAAAGCCATCTTATGGCTACCTTTCTAGTATCAAGGGAGCGAAGCAACCGCGCTTGTCACGTGTCCCAGTGTTTTTGGGTTAGGTGATTTTTCGCCATTTAGGTTTCCTGTTACCATTGGGACCAAATTGCGAACGGCGACCAGTTTATTTCAAAAAGCGCCATTTAGACTATTTCAAAAAGTTCACGTAATAATTAAAAATCTAAATATTTTTTAATGGAAAAAAGTAGTATAAACATCACCTTTCACATTGATAAATGAAAAATTGGGGCCTTTTTTCTCGCCTCCATGTAGGCTTGGGTGTACTAAGTTACTCCAAGATATTGGAGAATTCGACCACCATCTGCTACTTTTTAAACAAATAAATTGGAAAAGATCCTTTTTACTTTTTCGCGGTTCACCTTTTTGACTTCATAGGCCTTGTTATAGATAATTCTTCGTAAAAGTTAATAATATAATTTTATTTTAATGTATTATTAACCTATTTTGTGCATGTTGGTCACGCCTGAAAGAAATTGTTACATTGATAGTTTTCGTTTGAAAATTATATTCGTGTAAACAATTTTTGACTAGGCAAATAAATAAAAAATAAAAGATTACAGACAATATTCAGGAACTAATGAAACTGATAAATGAGCTTCAAGGAATTTAAGGATTTAGATATCCTAGAATTGAATTATGGGTTTCCCGAAGATACAGGTAAAATGGAGTTGCTAATCCTGATCTGTAAGTATGTAATTATTTCCTTAGTTATTGTAAATTATTCCCTTAGTTGTTATAAATAAATTCGTAACTGTTATTATTTCCTTAGTTATTGTATTTTTGTCCTTTATTATATTTATATAACTGAAACGGACAGCAATGGCTTTGGTTTCATGCTGCCGTGGACGCTACCAGTCGGTCTCAATATATTACATAGCAAACAGCTAAAATGCTTACTTCTTGTGGTTAATTGTGTTTCTATAAACTTAGATAAGAACTAATTAGTGAAGTTTAATCTATCAAAGGGTCGAATATGACTACGAAGGAGATAGAGGCTACAAGAAGTCGGTAAATGCAGGTCGTGTCCCACATGTCAGTCTGAAAATTGACGTGCAATATACCATATTGTTAAACGCTCTTTTTACAGTAAACATTATATTAGCAAAATAATTATAGAATACAATTTTAGACATTTTTTTGACAACGTCCAACCAGAGAGAATAATAGAATAGTCGCCGCGTGACATATCTTCTCTTCTGCCAGCCTGACCGCGCAGCCAAATACTTCAGGAAACGTCCGATGTCATCGACTAACGCCCGAAATTAATAACCAATCCTAATCCAATGTATGCCATCTAAGATTGATAATTCATTCGTTTTTATGGATAAAGCATGCCAATAACCAATCCATAGATTCAGTAAGCTATCTCTAACAATAATCGATCTTTGAGAGGACGGATTACAGATCATAGATTACCCTCTGTTTGAAAATGACAGTTTACGCTTGCCAATACTCTATCTACCCGTTTTGACATTTGATTTGATTGTTGTAACAATCGAATTTTCCAATCGGACCAATTCCTCAGTTTACTTCATATGTTTTGAATATCGCTTACACTGGATTTTTAAGGGAAACGAAAAGGCAATGGAAATATCCATATTCTCTAGTGACAGTGACGACAGTGATTTGGAGGGACTAGCGATACTGATAGCGAAACTGAAAGTCGCGCTTCATCACGGGTAATGAAAAGAGTTAACTACATGCAGACCCTGGATGAGTTTGATTTCACATTTGGATTAGGCTTTCGAAATCTGCTTGCCAATCATTGTTAGTTAAACTGATCTCGTATATTCGTGTTAATTCTATGTACAAGGTAAATAATTTTTGACATTATTTACAAAAAATACCGTACCTACCGAACTATTAGATAGGTACTAACAAGGGGCAATTGCATCGTTTATTCAGGAACTATGGTGTTTCTCCATTCCATCAACTTTTGCTGAGGAATAGGAAATATTTATATTATCTTTTTCAGGACATTTGGTACATGGAAACGTCGCTTCCCTGTGATTGCATTGACATTGCGTTTATCTTTACCTAAAGTTCAAACAATAATAATTGCAACTGCAGTTTTGCACAATATTTGTCGGAATCACAGGCTAGAGGAAATTTCAACCCAAGTGGAATTATCAACTGCTGATATTATTAATTATGAGAACAATATAGAGAATCAAGATGTTGGAGAAAGAACAGCATTAACAAATAACTTCTTTACTTAGTAAAATAAAATACCTTTACAATCACTGCTATTTATTTTATTGCTTATCTATATTTGTAATTAAAAATAATAATTACAAATTAACATAGTTTTATTAGTTGACAGTTAAAACATAGAAACAGGCAAAATTTCCATACACTATCTATACTATTATATAAAGCTGAAGAGTATGTTCGTTTGAACGCGCTGGTCTCAGGAACTTCCGGTTCGAATTGAAAAATTCTTGTAGTGTTGGATAGCCCATTTATTGAGGATGGCTATTATAGGGTATATGTATATCATCACACTATGACCAATGGGACCAAAAACGGATAAAATTGATTACTTTTGAGAGCTTCCGTTGCGTGCGCTGCATAAACGGTTAAAGTTATGCAACAATTATGTATAACGGAATTGTAATTTGTTCCATAACACTGAATAATGTGTACAGAGTCCAATTATTATTATATGGCACCGAGTTTACTGCGTACTTCATACTAAAAACTAAATACTTTAAAGATTTATTAATATATTATGAACAATGTTATTAAACTTCAGTGTCAAAATATGTCAGCAACCACATTACTCACGTTCCATTTTGAAACTAATTAAAAAGTTTGTATCTTAAATATGACATGTACTAATTATTAATTATTTCTTTTGAGGGCTAAAATACATAAAATATTTTTTATTACTCCAAGTCTTATTTTTCGCAATTAGGCAAATATTGAAACGAATAGTTTGTATGGAAAATACAAAAAATATTTTTTTTTACGAATGGAATATTCTGCATAAAATGGAATGGTCAGGAGGGAACGCATCTGGAAAGGATTGCCAGCGATCTATCGTTGAAGGCAAGCAAGGATAGGCGAGTTAAGATATTGGCATGCCGATAGGAGACCAATCGAAAGATAGTCGGCAATCTAAGATAGGTTTCAGTCTTGGATAGTAGATACATTATTAATTTCGGGCGTAAGATAGCGTAAATATATCTATCTTTTTATACATACATATGCATATTTTTTTAAGTAATTTGCAAATTTACGTCACTATAAGTTGTGCTAAAATATGTTTTCTTTTCTTTTTATATTCACACATAGACATCTTCTGGCGTGTGTGTCGATATTAGTAATTAGAATATTAGACATATTATTAAAAAAAAGTGCTGTACTGCACGCTAGGAACAGCATTACTTTATGATATTACAGGTATCGTTACAATATTTTTCTTGATAGTTAAAACGATAATTGACAAGGGTCATGAATACACATATCTTTGAAAAGTCAGAGGTGTGTTCGGGTTTTGAACTTATGGACCTTTGTGTAAGCAGTCCGACCCAAATCGTTTAGAAATTTATTTAATAAAAACACATCACGCCTTTATCACCGAATAGGTAGAGTTGCAACTAGGGCTTCCATTTGTCGCATTTCACATTCCGTCCCATGATGTGATAGCTGACCGTCATACAACGCACGAAGTTCAGACTCCGGCCTAATATTGAGCAGAAAAAGCCAATATCACTTTGGCTCTGGATTCGAACCCGGTACCTCCAGCGGTATCATATCGCACACGCAAAACAACTACACCACGAGACGGTGAATTTAATAAAAACAATATCAAATTATAGGTGACGTGAGAGTAACCACAAATTGCGTCAGTGGGGACATGTGGCGTCACTACTGCAGTGTCCTTATTATTCCCGCTTATCTCTACTATATATAGCTCTTACAACTAATTAGTCAGGAAAAATAATTTAATTGATTGGGGACACGCGACTGTATAATTGTTTGCCTTTTCGATTAACAAGGATATTGCATAATGATTTCTTGTGTTTACGCGAATGTTAGACATTGAAATTAAACTAATTTTCCGGATTCTATCGCGGTTTTTTGGTTTTTTATTTTTCTCCCGACGTTTCGAAGAATTTGCAGCCTTCATGGTCCCCCCCGTGACCATGAAGGCTGCAAAGTCTTCGAAACGTCGGGAGAAAAATAAAAAACAGAAAACCGCGATAGAATCCGGAAAATTAGTTTAATTTCAAGGATATTGCACTTTTTACCTTTATGTAGAAGAAGGTTTTGCTCGCGGTTTCGCCCGCGTTGTCTTATATTGGAATAAACATGGTGGTGTGTACCTATCATTACCCGGTACCCGGATAAAATATATTATATTTTACTGGACGTGCTATATTTGTGTGCGTTTTCTTTCAATCAACGTTGGGGAAAAACTTTCTTTGCATTTTATAGGAAACTCAAGACTTCTTTTTTCAAAGTTTATTCACATTTCATTACAGTGTATATGTGTCATTTTGTTCGATGACTTTCTGCCATATTTTAGGAAGTGCCATGATCCCGTTGCTATAGACATTTTGAGACTTCTAAAAAAACAAGACAGGTTTTGGCAGTCCTTTCTTGATTGAGCCAGATACAAATAGTATAATAAAGAGATTTTATTACAGGTTTATACATAGTAGATGCGAAAATACTTTTTCCCCGTCCTATTATTTAGCGGCTTGCTTTTACTTCTAACTAATATGGAAACATTTACATACATTTTCGTATTTATAATTAGTAAGTGTTGAAAAGTAAATGAATATTTTCGCTCCTTTGTTGATAAGACCTTTTTAGTAGGTATGTTTGTATTTATGTACATTTAGTTTAGTTTAAAACAAGTGCATACATTTAGTTTAAAACAAGTGATCGTTTTCGAGGTATTGTTTATTCCTTTGGATGCACTTAATACGTAATAGAGGTAATATATTGTTGCTGCATAAAACCTACGTTTCCATTAATGTTTCTAAAGTAAGATTGCAAAAATTTCATCATTAAAATGCAGCTGATGTTGCTAAAATTATTAATTTTAAGTCAATACATTGGTCGGATATCCCGTATTAAAAAACTTATAACACAGTACGCTATCAATCACATAAAAATACCCTCCTTGACACCGAGTCATTGCTTTATTTATTCATCAAAGTATAAAAAAATAAAATGGCATTTTTCGTAAAAAAATGTAATTTCATAAATCCGCATCGCAAAAAAGACTCTAAATCAATTTCTAAAACACTATTGTTGGATTTTTAAACCCTTGCTTTCAATGCACGTGACAAGCGCGCGCCACTTTTTATGCCAAAAAAAAGCAAAAAAATTGCACCCACTGACCTACTTAAACCCCATCACGAATTTCCCCGAAATCTGTTAAATTCACCCCATTATTATAGCTTTTCATAATTGAATTCAATCCTTTGGAAAAGGGTTCTATAAAATACCCCATATTAACTTTTTTTTTCACTTTTGCAACATCGAATTGACATTGTGCGCGCCAAAATTACACGTTATGTCAAAATTCGCGCCATTTACTCGGACATCTGCCGGCGGAAAAAACTTTAAACACAATGCAAATAGGGGTGTAGCGCGCGCCATTAATTTTTAGATGGGGGAAAATGGTATTTTTGTGTGCAAAAATAGTAAAATGCATTTAAAATATAGCAGCGCGATGTCCCCTCATTTTAATATTTATGACCGATGGACGGCGACGTTCCAATTTATGCAGAATACGTAAATGTTACGATACAAAATCGCGTGCAGACTCAAACAATGCTTTAATTTTAACGTCCGCTTCTGATTTTATTACTCTCAGTAGATTTATGGACGTCGTACGGTCTCAGATTGAAAATAATTATCGCTGAAAAGTACTTTTTAATGTACGTCGTTACGGAAATATTTTTGCTGTGGGCGAACACGTAATCGCTCGCGACTTCGCCTGCGATTTCAAAATAATTATATTTATTTAATACACATTTTTTAAAAACTCTTCCTTCGTTTACAAATCTCTATTTACGTTGACGAAACTAGATTTAAGTCGTAAGTGCATATAAGTATAAAAAAGCAATATTTTGTTCCAAACAATTTATTAAGCGTCATAGTACATATAATCCATTAGAAGAGTGGCTGCTAGTAACAAAGCCTTTTCTTGCACACTGAGGTCTCTTTCAAATGCTACGCCGAACCTGAAAAAATATTTTGTGTTGCATTAGCGATTTACTTTAATGAATACAGTTTAGATTGATTCCTTCCTAACCAAATTTCGACCACGGCGGCCAATCTCAACGGAGATCAGCCAAGTACGCAGGACATTATAAAGCACAAGTGTGTGCAATACACAAGCACTCTCTGTTCCTTATCCTCTCAGACCGCTGAGACGGCAATCCGACATGACCGGAGAGAGATCAGGTACAGGTCCAACAAGTTTACGTGCTTTCTCAGGCACGGGGGTAATAGTTTGACAATGACGTATGAAATAGAAACAGCCAAGACAATACTTAATGGACGCAGCTTGTATAATCTTTACTTGCTGTCAAATTCTAAGAGTTATGATCAGGCACACATTTTTAAAAACTATTATAGTGTGCGTAAAACAAACACTTATTTAAGACTTATTTTTGTGTGCGTTTATAACGACACAAAACCGTGTAGTAGATATTGGACTTTCTATGTAGCTATATTCAAAATACCTGCATTTTATGATCGCGGCAATAAGCACATAGCGCATCCTTTCTAAGGTTTACGAGAAATGCTCTTAATTGGGAGGTAAAAAAACGAAAAAAGTTGGGTAATATTTTAATAGCGTGTATATTGTAAAGAGCATGTAACGAAGTACCTGTCAGTAACTGGCGAGAGGAAGAGCGCGTGCGTGAGTCCCTGCCAGCGCTTGCAGGTGCCACCGACGGGCGAGCCGTCGCTCCGACAGATCGAGAACTTCACGTCCTTGAAGCAACTGATGGTCACGTACGGTCCTGTGGGAAGAGTGGGAGATAACTGTCGGCCCTTCCATTATTTTTAAACACCATGGCAACTGATCAAAATAATATTTGTCTAGTAAAATATACTAACCTTTTATCCAAAACACGACCTCTCCCTCTTCATTCCTGACGAGGTACAGCGGTTTAACAACAGTCCATTGTTGCTCAATCGTCCCGATCCTCTGTCCAGGCGGTGCGAACACCTCCAGGCGCTGCAGCTGGCACGGCAGAACCCTGGCGGTGCAGGCATACGGTCGGTGTATTCGCATCACTTCGGACCCTCGGCTATCAGTCACGCGCAGCTGGAGCGGTCGCAGGCCGTAGCAGAAGTAGCCCACCCACCAGCTGGAGTTACATATTTAATAATAGTATTGCAGCTCTATTTCCAGTTGCCTCGAATGTAGAATCGGCCCAATAGTCGTCGACATACTATTTAATTAACAGCAGTTTTTAATAAACGATTTCAATCTCCAATCCAAATCCAAAAAAGAACCAATGAAAATAAATCATTTGTAAGCATGTCAAAAATACTTTGTTCTGATTGGTCCATTTTTGAGATAGATCGAAAAAAGTGATTGGGATCGTTTGGTGCAAAAGGCGGTTAGTCTATCGCCGCATTTTTTAATAGATATACGAAATTGTCATATGATTGATTTATGGTACATCCACTCTATTTCATGCGACGTTAAGTGATCTTGCATATTCCTTGATGTCTCATCCTCTTCCAGTGACCGTCCTGAGCCGAAGTTCCTAACTCGTTAATAGATTGCCTTCAATATTGTCGCTTAATTTTCAAGGGTTGCGAGCACCTACAGCGCTCACTCAAAAGTCCGGTGTGGTTGTATAACCGACCCTTGCCAGGCTAACAAATGTGATGGCTGGCACATGCGTCATACTCGTGAACGGGTGCTGCTTGTGTGGACTGTTCTGCCCATTTCGCTTACATTTCTAATTTCTAATTGCTAGAGGTGCTGGGAGGAAATAATTATAAGGATAATAGAGAAATTTCATGATTCCTGAGAGGGTTGTGCAGTCATATAAAAAATTTAATTAATTTATTCCTTATTTCACGAGCCTATAAATGAACTGCTCTAAACTTTTTTTTTTCTCTTCTCACTTTATCATGTACTGTAGTCTTTACCCTAAATTGATTGAAAAGAGCAACACCAGAGTTTCTTGCCCGTTCTTCTCTGGTGAAAACTGCTTTCCGAACTGGTGGTAGAGTTAATATTGACGGAATCTATATAATGTATAACATTTTACAGATTCAAATAAATCATTTCATTTCAATGTCAGATTAAAAAAATATCTTAAATTTTTTTGTCCTTATTACCTATTATCTTCTTCCACGCTATACACCAAGTTTTGATCCGGTGTTCTGACGTAGAACCTGTTCTTCTTGCCTCGGAGGAAGAGGACACTCTTCACACGAAGGCGCTTGGTTATGAACAAGCGGTCTACTGATGATAATTCTTCGAGTAATGCTGGAGTAGTCGATGTTGACACCTGGAATATCCTGTCTTATATGTATTTCGTTAAGGGCTATTTCTCGTTTGTATAAAATAATATCTATTAAATTATTATAATCTATTCAAAGAGAGAAGTGAAAGATCTTTTAAATTTACTTATGACAGTGCAACGTTTTCTGATGTAAAGATTTGCTGTTATATAGAAGGAAGCAACGTGTTCCAGCATTTTTTATGCTTGTTATTCTAAGGCTATAGATGTTCAAACTTTATTAAAAGCTATTTAATCGCAATTTATAAAACACATACATTTTTTTTAACATATTTCACAATATGTTATTATAAAATTTAGTAGTTTCTAATTTCTTGTAATGTGGATATTGTGTCAGTAATTTCATAATGAAAATGCCATTAATTTTTTTTATCTCATGCATCCCTAAATTACACATAATTTAAATTTGCAACCAACACTATTTAGAAGACAATTTAATAAAGAATATTTTGACAGTTTAAAATTTTCAAAACATCTAAAAATTTTATTAAATTTAAAATATGCGTTAATCTTTGCTAACTCGTGCGCCGAAAATTTGTGAAACGAATGCTCAAGGCTGCTTGGAGAAGGGTCTTAAGACCACTACTATGAGTATAGGTCCTACCTGGGGTTCAGGAACCACGGAGACTGGCTCCTTTATGATATCTACGAACGACTGTGCTTGTGGGGGTATAGGAGCTGTTTGCGTCATATTAAAATAAAATCATTGTTGCATCGTAACAAAATATAGAAAAACTGGTCAGTCCAAATAGAATTCTAATATATATGGAACGGTCAGTCTTTGTCATTTTATGATAGAACTGTTGACAGAAGTAAACTTCAAGATATAAAAAAAAAATTACGGAAGGAGGATCTGTTGTTACTAGGTTTTACTTACATTCGATGATGAGTGTAGCGTGGCGTAGTATTACGGTATGACGGCAGTGCTGAGGTCTTAGGTTCGATCTCCAGGTCGGGTAAGGAATATTCAGATTTTCTATTCAGTTAGAATCTGTAATTTGTGCCCGATATGGTGATAGGCTCACCCCCTATCACATGATGAAATGGAATTTACACTAAAACTGGGTGCAACTTTTGTGCCTCTGCTTACTCCCTCAAGGAAAAAGGCGTGAGTGTGTCGATTATATTTAAAACAAACTCGTATTTCGACGTATTCGACGTACATAGTAGTGTAGTATAATTTTCATTTGGTTATGAAAGAAAGTTCTGAAAGTATTAATGATAAACATTCAGTTAGTTGTATAAATTCTTAAAAAATAACTCTAATATTTATCTGAAGCACACCAGAACGCATTATACTTTTTAAAAAAACTTTAGTAATGTATCTTAAAATTAATATAAATTTTTCATATACGCTGATTTATATAAAGTAAAATTTAATGTATAAAATATCAAAGAATATAAATCAAGCTCTATATTTCGACCACAATGCATTTCCCTCGTCTTTCATAAAAACAGGAGCGCATTAAAACGACTCCATGCAAATGGCCCCTTATTATTACTTGGGGGACTTCATTTAAATTTGTCCCAAAAAAAGGAAACTGTATCGGCTTTACCAATCGAATGCGATACTATAAGTACAATAGGCGAGGGTGACCATGGGATCGAAGAATTTATATAAAATTTTTGTTAGAGAAAAATAATCAGCCCTGACAGAGAAATAATATATCAGCCCTGTATTATATACTGTCCCACTGCTGGGCATGGGCCTCCTCTATTGCTGAGAGTGATTAGGTCTTAGTTCACCAAGCTGGCCTAGAGCGGATTGGTCTTCACACACCCTCAAAATTCCTATAGAGAACTTCTCAGGTATACGGGTTTCCTCACGATGTTTTTCTTCACCGTTAAAGCAAGCGATAATTTACAAAGAGTACACACATAATTTTAGAATAGTCAGAGGTGTGTGCCCGTGGGTTTTGAACCTATGGATATTCGTCTCGGCAGTCCATTTCACGTCCAACTAGGCTATCGCCTAGTTATAGGAACCTTATTTTAAATGTTTTGTCCTCTAAAATATTGAGTTTTATGTATAGTTTTGTAGGAGGCAATTAACTGGTATGAAGTAATTGTGAACAGACAGCCACGAAAGTAGTTGAACAAATTTATTTATTTTTAAGCACTTCCTATACAAATGTATACAGGTGTCCACGCTGTGTACATTTAATGCCATAGGCATTCTCTACCAGCCAACCTTAGGGTGGTGCCGAGATAATCATGGTAGGTGCATGAAAAAAGGGTTGAAAATTTAAAAGTACAAATGCAAAGTTACAAATGGCTTTTGAACTTTGTGTCCTCATAAATAATCGTATTTACTTTAGTAAAAGAATTTACTTTATTTTAGATAAAGAAAAAAATCAATTGAAGTTAATACGTAGAAGTGCTTTGATTATTCAGCTACTTTTGTAGCTGATTATAAATATGGGTGGGTATATATTTTAAAATTTAACATCTAAACTTTCTTTTAATTGTTGAACGCAGTACAAATTCTATAAAACAAATTTATAATGCATTGTTTACTGCGTTTATAGTTCAATTAACCAATTTGTTTTCAGATCAAATAATTTAATACCGCATTGATTCATTTCTTTTACAAACCGCATAATTATTTAATTAAAATAATGAAAGTACTTACTATTTCATTAAATCATTAGTAATTATTAGAATTGTTTACCTTATGTCTTAGGTAGTAAGAAATTATTCGTACTTTGAATTAAATAATGTAACGTATATACAAGTTGTATACTTAGTCTGGCCATAAATACTGTTACACTTAATTATAAAAAAATATTACATTTGAATTTCGAATCTGTCATTTTTATACGATTGTTCATTGTGTTTTCTCATTTTGGCGCCAATACATTGTAAAATATTTTGCGATATTAAAATGGTGTGGGGTGATAAAGAGAACCGAATCGCTGTGATAGCATTACACAAAGTAGGTATGGAGCCAAATGCAATTTTTAAAACTCTCCATACACTTGGTATTAGTAAAATGTTTGTGTACCGGGCTATTAATAGGTACAATGAGACCTCCTCTGTTTGTGACAGAAAAGATCTGGCCGTCCACGTAGTGTTCGTACGAAAAAGGTGGTCAAAGCAGTAAGGGAAAGAATTCGAAGAAATCCTGTCCGAAAGCAAAAGATTTTATCTCGGGAAATGAAGATAGCACCTAGAACCATGTCGCGTATTTTAAAAGATGACTTAGGACTTGCAGCCTATAAGAGACGCACTGGCCATTTCTTAACTGATAATTTAAAGAAGAATAGGGTGGTAAAATCGAAACAACTACTGAAGCGGTACGCAAAGGGAGGTCACAGAAAAATTTTGTTTACGGATGAGAAAATTTTTACAATTGAGCAACATTTTAACAAACAAAATGACCGTATTTATGCTCAAAGCTCTAAGGAAGCTTCCCAATTAGTCGACAGAGTGCAACGTGGACATTATCCGACTTCAGTGATGGTTTGGTGGGGTGTTAGCTATGAAGGAGTGACTGAGCCATATTTTTGTGAAAAGGTATCAAAACATCGGCACAAGTGTATCAAGATACCATTCTTGAGAAGGTAGTTAAGCCCCTTAACATCACCATGTTCAATAACCAAGTATGGTCCTTCCAGCAAGACTCGGCGCCGGGTCATAAAGCTCGGTCCACGCAGTCTTGGTTGGAATCGAACGTTTCGGACTTCATCAGAGCTGAAGACTGGCCGTCGTCTAGTCCCGATCTTAATCCGCTGGATTATGATTTGTGGTCAGTTTTAGAGAGTACAGCTTGCTCTAAACGCCATGATAATTTGGAGTCCCTAAAACAATCTATACGATTGGCAGTGAAGAATTTTCCCATGGAAAGAGTGCGTGCTTCTATTGATAACTGGCCTCATCGTTTAAAGGACTGTATTGCAGCCAATGGAGACCACTTCGAATAAGCTTTTTATATTTTTAATTGTTTTATATTTATGTATTAAACTGACACACTGTAAAAGTAATAAATGTTATTTGCAGTTAACAATTTTCTTTTTTCTTTATTACAATATTTATGGCAAGACTAGGTAGTTATATAAACAATGAATCAAATTGTTTTGCGAAGTATTATTTGAAGTTGTTTCCCCGAAGGACGAGACGGTACGGAGCCGCGGTTGCTCTGTGGTTTCAGGTTTGTTTTTTCCTCATAGTATTTTCTTAATGGTTCAAAACTTTCATTCACAATTTTGCACATGTCGTAATGTCGTAAAAATGGGGAATTCCGTCACAAATGTAGATGATCGTACTTTTCTTAACTGTTTTCCCATTTAGATGCATAATGTGCATCAAAAAGTACATTTAGTAACTGCAGTTTTATTACCTATAAAGTCTCGAAGAAACTGTCAGCATGGCCACCGGAAATGTTAATGGGCCTGCGCACGCGCCGCCCAGCGTTGCCATTTTATGCAAAAACGCAAATTTCGTTCGAAATTTGAAACGGTTCATTGTTGCCAAAGAATGAATAAAAATAATTCACCAAATACATTTTTGAGGGGTAGCACGCGCAGGTCCGATCGCATTATTCCTGCATGCGACACAATTAACCATAGTTTTTATGCAAGCGACATTTGAATTATTTTTGCATGGTCAAAGTTATTGATTATTTCGGAACTGGGGCACTGTGGGATATCTTGTTGCAATTTGCGTTTTGTTATGGAGATTGCAGCTGCAATTTTGCCTTCAAAAAATATAATCATATTTAGTTTTATAATTTGTTTTGTAGTATAGAGCTTAAAAAATATATTCTTTTTTACGCGTACTCAATATTTTAGATGGGGTTAAAATATTCTACGGAAATTTTATGTAATTTATGGAAAAAGAAAGTAATCTTAAGACACAGAATTTTGACTTTTCTATTCTTTATTACATTTAAGTCATTGTAAAGCGATGTTCTGGATATAGGATAGTAAAATGTCACTCAGCACTTTGCTCTTAATTTCGTTAAAGTTTAGTATAATTACCTATCATTGAATATTGTTATTTAAAGCAAAACGTTGTCTTTTCTTTTATCTCTTTTTACTATCAAATTATAATTTCCCTTCGCCTAAGTATATTTGCTCATGTTCTCATTGTTGATTCTTGTGGAAGTGCACTCGTATAATTTATTTTTAACTTTACACATGTTCTCAGCTAACTGAGGTTAATATTTCTAATCTTTACATTGTTCGATTTAAAATGACTTAAAGTTCTGTTTACTGTAGTCAAAGAAATTTGCAAAGGTTTCAACACATATTTCTTATAAAAATGTTGCAATGTATGTACCCATATGTCTTAAACAAAGTGGTAACGTGGGGCCTTGAATTACTGATCATTTACCATCAAGTTAGTTAATACTCTTGTCAAAACCAGGCCGATCTTAAAGTGGCGACTGTAGGGTAAGCCATTTTTGAGTACTTAGCACTTTGTTAATAATTGATAAATACAATATTATGTTCATGTTAAAGCAACAGGATAATGAAAGTCGAATGTTTATTCTCGTAAATTCACTTGTTATTCACGTTTTGTACTTCAACATTTTTTATTTTAATCTCATACATTATTAAATAAAAATTTCTTACATTCATCGCACTCAATGCGCTTGTTTTCGCTCCTTGATGCCTTCGAATATAAAAATTAATTTACGTCGGTATATTGAATACTTAGTTTATAATTAACATGTCCTTTGAAAAGATAATGCCAATACAACGTGCTATACTTGTTTATAGACAGTGATTTTGGGAATCAAAATATGTTACAAAACAATACTGTGATGTTAAAATGGAGCGAAAATCACACACACCCACTTAAATATAATAATAACAAAACGATTCGTTTCTTTAATATTAAACAATATTTAAAATAAAATTTATTGCAAGGCTCACTGTTTCTTACAATCTAAAGTATACATAATATTCAATACGTATGTTTGTTCGCTGGTGTTTGTAACGTTTCCGTTAGTTTGAAAAGGTTCAAGTCCGGGGAACAGCGGCGTCGTTAAAGCGCGGGTGTAATATAATAATAATATTAAGTCATACTGTGGGGGGTCAAGTAGCCCCATAATGCCATGATAACGACGCCCCTGTCTTACATATATTTGGATCAATTTTATAGTCAGAGGTAAGAAATATATTTTTTAGAATATAACATTGAGAAGAGGTAGCAAACACTACAAGTATTTAATATTTATTGTAAAAATATTTTATGACATTATGTTATTAACTTTATTGCCAATTATTAAGTCCTATTTTTTACTTGATTTAAGGGTTTGCTACCTTTTTAATTACATAGCACAGATGTTTTTACATAAAAAAGTAATGTTAATTCATCGATAATATAAATTCATCCCGAAAACTTAACAATGCACGTGACGGTCATAACCAGTGTTAGGTTTTTAAGAAAAAAACCAAAAAGAAATATTTACACGAAATGTATAAGCGAGAATTCAACTATATTTTACTACAAAGCGAAGGCACTTCGTGATTTAAACTTATAATATGTATATACAAAAAATAATTATATCTATAACTATCATAATAAATATCGTCTAAAAATATATAACTTTTTGTATCACATTATTATCTCTGTAATTCTTGCGTGGTCCTACATTGAGTTTTAACTTTTTCCTTATAAAATCTTGGGCTCTATGATTTTGACTTAGCTTCTGACATATGACACGATATTGATTCAACTTTTAATTATAGAAATGTTTGACAAGTGGAAAAAAGAGCTCTTTAAGTAATTGCATAAGTCACAATTTAAATATGATGCCCAAGAGTTTATGGAAGAGTTAAAACCTATACAATAATATTTACAAAAGCTCAAATCATTTGAATAGACTTGCTATTTGCTGTACACAGGCGCGAATTAAGCATCCTTAAATTGAGCATCAACTCCTTAATATTATAATATACACTTAAAAATAATAGCTGTAATAAAAAAGTAGCCGTGTTGATGCATGAGGTACTTAAAAATGTTATGAGACGAGGGGGTCACGACCCCTATACAGGATCCAAATTCGCGCCTGTCTTTTAAAATCGTATGGTATAGTGTATCCAAATATAAATATTTAGCTACTAATCAACAATTTAATATCATCTAAAACGTCTCAAAATAAGAGCACCATGCACCTAATACTTTTTAGTCAGTGATGTCAACATATTGTGCTTAATATCACAAGTTATAGCCCGGGATCTGGCAACACTGATTCAAGAGAATCAGCATTGGAATTGCCATTGGTAAGTGTATTTTCCACTTCCTTTTATTTTAGAGTTAAGCAACTCGTAAAAGATTTCATTATTTTTTGGCGAATCTTTAATTGTGGTTTATTATAATCAATCATTAACAGTGTTATTCATTGAATTTATTTTTAACTGAAGCACTATATAAGTATAGTTACTAAAACATAAAAATATAAAATTAAATTAATGCCAAAAGCCAAATTCGTTAAATTGGCACATACATTCTGTTTTTTTCTTTAAAACTAACTAGATAACAATAATAAAATCGGTAACTTTAACATCACGTTCCAACTAAGGATATAGTGGAAAGATATATGTCGCAACGTTTCCACGCTGGGCTTCATACTATGTACAGAATTTTGTCGAATTGTAAACTGCATGTGAAATAAATTCTTTGGTTCAATTTTATCATTTGTATGGCTTTAATGATTATGTAATTTGACCACACACAACTGTCCAGAGTCCGGCCCATAGCAAGACGGAAGTTATAAATAACAAAAAATATTTAAAATGAACGTGATAGCACGTTATCAGAGCTCCGGTAGTCAATGATTGTCAATTACTGTATGTATACCTTTTTTCTTAAACGTCAAGGGGCGTACTACAATCATTATATAATGATTTCATCAAACATAACAGTCGTAAATATCAATTTGAAACCCAAAAAAGATAAAAATATTTGTATAATAATATTATATTTTTTTCGTCGAGTATTTATTTATATAATTATATTAATATTGCTTTTTAAACATTTTATGGAAGACTTTTGATAATGTAGTTTGGGTTCTATATGTCCTTTTTTAAAATTTACTTTTTACTTTATTACCTTCATGAGATATGAAATATGCTATGAATAACAATGAATAGCTTTTAACTGAAATAAATAATCTACAGATTAAGAGATTCGAAATATAGTAGTGAAGTAAAGTGAATAGTAATTTAACAGCATTTTTTTTAAAACTAAAGTAGTTTAGTTTCGTTATTTTCAAGTGCGTTTAAGCATTCGAGACTATTTAGTAAATAATTCTTATAACAATTAAAAAATCTTATAACTGAAGGAAAGCTTTAAAATCTTGGAAACTTGGTCGATAAAATTTCTAAGAGCATTAGACCCAAACTACAATATAGGAGTGAGAGGTAAACACCCCACAGCCCCCCACTGAATTCGTTACTGAGAATGTCTTTGATTTTTTTTATTAATATTACACGAATTTATTTACGTAAATATCTGTTCTGGTGGGCGGAGAAATAAATAATTACGTCTTTTCATACATATTAGACATAGCTGCGAAATATTTTTATAATAAAAAATCTGCAACAACAAAAATTCACTCGATAATAATTATAAATTCAACAATAATAATTTCAACCACGTGCCGCGTACACTGTCCGTCGCTAGATGTCGCTAGTCGCACCTGCCGCGTAGATTCATCGCTCTAGTTCGGCGTTTGGTTAACAGATGGCGCTAGGCGCCGAGGTCCATGTCGAAGCAGTGCTGGCGCGGGTGCGAGTGCGGCGAGTGCGGCGCGTGGTGGTGCGGGCCGCCCAGCAGCAGGCTCGGCAGGCAGCCCTCCGTCAGCGCCGACAGCCCGCCCAGGCCCATGGCCGAGTCCGACATGAGCGACGACCCTGGGGGCGAGCGATTGTTATTTGTTGGTATAAAAGATTTCTTAAAAAGGTTCATTGTTAAATAATATCAAAGTATAAAGTTTACAATAATAAACAATATTGGTCATAAATTAAAAGATATCCGATGATAGATATCGTCCTGTGTTCATAACTTTGTTCATATCGTGGAGTTTTCTAATACAATTATTTTCCTGATTTGAGAACATTTAATTTTGGTATGTGGCCGATCGTGCAGTGAGTTTTTAGTTTAAGACTGCCACAGGTGGTCGTTTCTTTTTCAATAATTTTCTATGAACTGTCGAAAGATAATGACCCACAATCCTTATGTTAAGTCCATCACTAAGGGATAGATAAGTATAATAAAGATAATTCTGAGTCCATACCGGTAGCATGTGGGAAGGAGTTGCCATCATCATGCAGCATCGCGGAGATGTTGCGGTCGGCCGCGTCCGCCACCACGTCGCTCAGGCACAGCTGCGACGTGGGCGAGGAACACAGCATCGGGTCGCCTGATACACGGAATTAATATATTAGAATACAAGTTATAATAAATGATCCTTCGAACCGGATAGTTACTAAAATTACTACGTAAATGATAAGTACGAGCTAATGTAATAAAATAAACAACTCTCTGAACATGACCGGCATTAAAGACCACTGTTAATTATACATGTATCTGGATATGTATGTATATGGATGTATATGGATCTAATAATCTAAATTAGTGTAAATAAAATAATTTAAATTTAAGCGTGTATCGTGATTATATTACTTTTTCAGGGCATTGTTTTTCATAAAAACAGATCTGGGAATTCCGAAATGGCTTATCCGAATCGAATTTTATCGACACGTAGAAACTTTACAGGAAATATTAGACAATTTTTTGGAAGTATACGACTTTTTCTGTGCAATGTTTTTCATAAAAAAGATCTGGGTTAATCTCCGAAATGGCTAATCCGAATCGAATTTTATCGACACCGAGAAAACTTTATAGGAAATATTATCGTATTTTTTAAAGTTTTTTCCCGACATACCTGATGTGACTGGGTTGTGGGAGTCGTCGTCCATGAGGTCCTCTATCTGCGCGAGGTTGAGCACGGCGCTGCCCTCCTCGCCCAGCAGCCCCGGCGTCGGCGACAGCCGCATCTGGAACAACTGCACGTGTTAATTACTTGTATAACAATATAATAATTAGTTTATTAATTATATGTGATGAAAATAGTCATGCAACATTTCAGTTATTTGATGCGTAACTTTTTAAATTTCAAAATATGTGGGGTTTAAATTATTTATAGCAGGGGTGGCCAACTTGGTAAGACCCAAGATCTACTTTTCACTGATGATACTCTGTGCGATCTACCAAGCTACATACATCTTGAAATCTTAAATCAAACAACATAGTTCAGTACACAGTTTATTATTATTTTGATTAAAAAATGATACAAGTCGATGCGTGCAGCAGTTAGTGATTAGGTATGTTGCGCGGTCTGTTCTACGTATTTATATTTTAGCCTTGCCACGATTGACTGGACTTGATGTCGCGATCGACCAGTCGATGGCAATCGACCGGTTGGCCACCCCTGATTTATAAGTATGACAATTATAAGTAGCGTAGAGTTAAAAATTGTGAAAATAATGAAATATGACAATGTGTGAAATTATTTGCCTAGAGAAATTATTTGGTAAATTCAAAAAAATCAGCGCGGTTACCACTGTTTGTGGGTAGAAATAAAGCGTTTAAGCTTTTTATTAACTAGCAAATACTTTTTGATGTCTCATATGTAAGACGTCATAATGATAGTCACACAAATCTATATACCTTGATATCCTTATGACTGAAGAGGTTGTCGGGCACGGGGTCCAGACACAGGTCGGGCTCGAGGCAGCCGAGTGAGAGTCCCTCGTCGCGACTCAGCGGCGAGCACGAGCCCAGCTTCAGCCCGTCTGCAACGCGAATGGCACCTTCAATTTACATAAGGCGATTGTTGCAACAACGTGTGACGAAACATACAATATATTACTGCGATATATCCCACTGCAGGGCACGGACTTTTTTACTAATGAGTGGGTTTAGGCCTTAGTCTATCATGTTAGGAGGAGTTGACAAACTTCATATACCTTTGAAATAATGTAGAATTTTTAGATTTCCTAGCCACGTTTTCTTCCATCTTTAAAGCAAACGTGTGCGCACGGAAAAGTCAGAAGTGTGTGCTTTGGGTATTAGAGCTGCTTTGAAAAGTCGAAGAAACATTAAAATAGTCGTAGAACATATATTATTTAGTCACATGGTTCAATACATATTTTAGAGTGGGGCAGTAAAGTGTAACAAAGCAAGCGCATATTTACCGAGAGCGTCTAATGCGGAGAGGCACTCTGCGGAAGGTATGTCTGTGGGCATGTCGGGCGGCATGTCGCGCAACAAGTCGGGCGGCGGTTCGCCCAGTTCCATCATCGGCGCCGGCTCCGATTTCGGCAACACTACCTCCTGCAGAACACACAATTATTATATACAGTTATAAATATGTTTATAAACGACTGTATGATTTAACATTTTGTTATTATAAGAGTCTATTAAAGTCTCATCCAAAATCCGGGGTGAAAGAGGCAAATGAATGTCCTTCCAACAGTCTCGAAGATGTTCGAAACACAATGATTCTGTGTCACTGTCTTAACACACAACACAACGCGTTTCCATCTTTTTAGGTTTTTTAAGCAGAGGCGCAACTAGTGCGTCTACTTTTTGCTATATGTATTTTTTCCATGATGTGATAGGCGTGGAACCTAACACCTTATTGGCTACAAATTTCAGATTCTGAACTAATTCTTGGCAAAAAATTAAATGTCATTTTACTCGTCCTAGGGATCGAATCAGCAGACCTTGGGACAGCAGTCGCACCGAAACACAAATCTACTTAGTCTGTATTTTTATCCACCTAGTGTACCTCCTTTTAAAATGATATAAATGCTATACCGGTTGCGTCCTTGGCGGTTCGGGGGGTGGGTCCGGTCCCGCGGACTCCACTCCTGAATCGTCCGTGTGGGGGGAGGACCAGCCGCTCTCACTGGACGACACCGGCAGCCCGTGCACCCGCGCTAGCCGCTCTAATTCCTGCAAACATTACAACTATTACTATACAGACTAACGCCCTACATTATATTCACTCATTTTATTTAATCAGCATTTTGCGCATCGCGTGTGTATTTAGCCATTTTATGTAATTAGCGCCACCATGCCACCGCGTCGCGTGTACTAAAACTGCATTTTGTATCGATTTATTATATTTTAACCAGTATCAATTCATCCTCATCATCAGCGGGTATCATTAAATATAAAGTATCATAACAAACTAATATCTTTTATTAAATTCTACAATTATCTTCAAACCAATCACTGTAAAGAAAGATGAAAATACGGTGCACCGAACTAAATATGTAAAAGCAATATTTAATATCCAATTGCGCGTATTAATGCATAACTATAATCAATCTACCGACAGAGATTATTTTGACAAAGAATATTATACAATTGACGTTGAAAGATCACTTATATTCCCACTTGATACCATTTTACAAGCATTGATGACTTGAAGAATACAAATGATGCAATTTAAAAAAAACTTTACAATAGTTGAGAAAAACTCCGACGAAATCTAATCTTTGAACATAGATGAAGCGTAAGAAAAATAATTTAAGTGTCTATTTCTCAATGATAAAAATCGTTGGAGGATAGTGATAATCTTATCTATGCATCACATCTAAATTTAACAATTGAAAAAACTTGAATGATAATTTTTTCAACATGGCGCCTTGAATAGATATATCTCTGATATATTTTTATCTGTTTGCTATACGCTGTCATATGTTTTGTAAATTTTATATGCATGAATCTTTTATCATTCATGCGATAGTCTTCCAATAAGTTTTATAGCATCATTTACGGCAAAACTTCTATAAATAGAACTATGACAAAGATTTGTTTAATACTTGAATTATGAATAGGTTATATTACTAAATAAATTCTTAAAGTGGCAGCATTCCACTTATTAATACGATTAAAATGCCTGAAATCCTCACACTCCCCTATTCTTCAACTTATACAGCCTCTGTGCTGATTATTCCTATGACACACCTCTTAATTTGCTAACCTAAAATCTATAACTGCTAACGCCATCTATGAACCACGAACCTGTATCCTAAGCATTAGTTTTCTGTTATGCAGTTCGATTTGCTTCCGTCTCTGCTCGCTCTGTTTGAGCCTGTTGACCTCATCGCGCAGGCACTTGATGTAGTCCACACTGCTCTTCAGGATGGTGCCCTTGTTGGGCCTGACGTCTCGGATGACCTCGTAGAACGGGTCGTTGGTCTTCGGAAGGAGGGTCCCGAGCTCTTTGATGCGGTCGTTTATATTAAATCTTCGACGGCGTTCGACTGGAATGGAAGTGTGAGATTTTAAAGATGGGTGGATGGAGCGCAATTGTTTGGTAATAGACCATTACCATAAGCGTACCCAGGGGACGCAGGGGAAGATTCAGTTGCCCCTACTTCCCTGGATTGTGTAGGCCCGCTGCCCTTTTATGTACAGTTAGCCATAAAATTAGGTAGAATTTTTTTTTTATTTTCTTCAATAAAATAAACTTCAAAGACTTAACTTTATATCAGACAAAGAAAAAATAATATTTCGATTTAAATTAATTTGTAGAAGCGTTTTGAATTTCTTCACCTACTTTTGTGGCTCACTTCACTTGTGTTGACTTATTAGGACAAAATAAGAAATTCATTTACTTTACTTATTGATGGGTTCAATGAAGGTCTTCTTGAACCAATATTTTCTTTTTTCGAAGTACAAAATCAGCATTAATCATTGTCACGGCAAATAACAAACTTTTGCTATTCAATAAGATCGAAATTGGCCCAGAATATCTAGACACTTTATCTAACCTGGATTTAATTTATACTACAAATACTCACTCATATTATGGTTGTCTTTCTTCTGTCTGTCTTTGGCGAGGGCGTGCATGTCCGCGTCTGAGAGGAGCGCGCAGTCCCCTGCCACCGAGCTGGCGGCGGACGGCGGGCCCGACGACGACAGGGGACCCGCCCCACTGTCCAGGGACAGGATGTCTTCTAGGAACTCATCCGCCTGCAAAAATACGTGACAATTTAGTATAATTCATTTTTTCTAGTTTAATGTTTAATTATTCAGTCATGCAGATGTACAGGGGCATAATAATAATATGCATAAAGAATACAATAGATGAGATTTTAGGAGAAATAAAGTGGACTTACTAAAATTTTATTCAAATGAATATGAGTATGAGTCGTTTACAATTATAGTTATTATTTTAATAATAAAAACCCAATGTTTCTCATGAATATGACGAAACGTCTGAATAATAACGTTTCCCCATTTAACGATTACAATTAACACTTCATGAATATCTGTTACTTTGAAGTATTTACTAATAAACAATTGATTTATTGAATTTTAACGTATTATTATAGATGCCCGTATCATTTCTTAGGAAAATAATTCCACACTACACGGTCCTTAAAATCAACTTTTTTTAGAATATTTTGAATTTTATCAACATCAATCCATATTGGAGACTATCATAGCATATTTTTTTTCTTTTCCAACACTTAATAATATTTCGTTTAGGTTTAGATTTAAAGAGCATTATTCTCATAAGAAATATAATACATTTACTTATAAGTAAGAATATTACTTAAGTAGTCTCTATTACTCATCGCGATAATATGTAAAAATGTTTATTTTTAAAAGTACTTACACTTTCAATTAAATTTCGTGTATCGTAATTCTTAGTTTAATCGTTAAATCCTATTTAATAGACAACTTTCTATCGTCATTAAAAACAATAAAAAAAACGTACTTCAGAGTTAGTGGTGCCCACGGAGCATATGCCCGGACTGAGCAGGCTGGAGGACGAGGCGCGGTCGGGTGAGGCGGGCGGCTTCGCGCCCAGCTCCGGCGCCGACTGGGTCGGGGCGCCGCGCGTCGTCGACGACACCTGGCCATATTTTATAGTCATTTTAAAAAAAATATATTGCAAAATATTATTTGTAAGTAAAATTACATATCAGGAAATTATTGGTTATTTATATTTTCCATCATTTAGACAGAGAGAAGAAACTAAGAGTTTGTCAATAGTGTATAATAATAATACTGCCGACTGCTATTCTTAGGATCAAGTTTCTAGATTCCATTTTCCAGTTTCCTAACTTAAATGCAATCCATTCATTTTAATCAGTATCGTTTAGTTGACTGTGTAAAATTTTATCAGGAACGAAGAGTTGACAGCATGCCAATGTTACAAGTCCGCATGTATACCTAATGTTTACAAAGTGTAAATAAATAAATAAAAAGTTTCAAGGATGATCTGGTACTGACCTGTGTCTGTGGCTGGAAGGACTCACTGAGGTACTGCCGGACCTGACTCTTCTGTTTCTGTATCACGTGATACCTGGTGGGGTTCTCCAGAACTGTTCTGACCTGCAACATTAATAATAGACTTTATTTTGGTGGCATCAGGGTTTAGTGTTCCTAAATTACTATGTAGTTGTAATATCTCTTTAAGATTACAAAATCTTTCTAAAATTTAAATTAAGAATGTGGCTGCGATGGCAATTTGTAAAACTTTATTCTATGCATGAATTTTTTTATGATCTGCTTTTATACAAAGTTGATGTGTTGTTTGCAATACTATAAACTACACAGTTAGGTTAATAAAAACTTGATAAAATGCATTATTCTGTTCCATGTACTATCTCGAAGACTCTAAATTGCTAATCCTAGTTGAAAGAGGTTGCAATGTACGCTAGAATTCCTCTTTCTGTATCTTAGTTTATGGAAGTTTCAATGTGTCCTGGATATTGAAGTTCCTCACCTGAAGCACCTGTGGCGGCAGATCCACGTGAGGCGTGATCCGCGGCACCTCCGCCGGTGCTGACTTCTTCTTCTCCTCATCTTTGAACTGGCCGGCTTGCTGTGCCTGACAATACCATGATAATATGTTAACCATCGTACATTTTTCAATGAAAATCAGATCCTATCCGAAAAGATGATTGAATTATTATAGGTACAATTTATATTCGAATTATATTCATCACACAGGGCGTGTAAAAGCAATTTGAAAACCAACAAAGGCTATAGTCAGAGAGTAACTGTAGTCACATAAGGTATGTGAAAATTAATATATCTTTATCTACTTTCTTAACTTTTCCTTAGCCATCTAGGTATCCATAAGCACTTCTGATCTCTCTAACTTATTCGTTGAATTTCTATTTACCTGTGATTCTCTACGCAGCTGCTCCTGCGCATGCTCTCGCATCAACTGTTGCTTCAGCTGTGTGCGAGACGTCGGCGTCAACGTCTTGAATGTAGGCGGGCTGTAACAAGGAAAAGTACTCTGTTAGAACCTTGTACAAGATTTGGAATCTTATAGAGAACTAGATTGGAATACAATGTGTTATTGTTGCTAAAATCGTACAACTTGGTCAAGGATGAATTTCAGTAATCCTTGCTTGATTTAAGACGCTCTTGCAGCGATGTCGGTTGTCGTTCGAAATATTTTTCACAGTAAATTCTGGGGGCCCTAATTCGTCTACAGAGGCATATTCGTCTTTTTGATTGCACAATTAAAACGCCCGTAATTTCAAAAAGACGAATTAGCCCCTTTAGACGGAATAAAGGACCCTGACCTTACGTAAATTTTTGGTAATCAACAAAATAACAAAGAAATGTTTGAATAATCTCTAAAACAATAAAATTTAACGAAACCGTCATTGGCAGATAGGACTTATCGACTAAAAAATCTAGGCTACATAGCGTAAAAAGGCCTAAAACTTTTACTGACATACAGCGAATTAATTTGACACATAAAACAACACGCGGCCCATTCATGTATCACCAAACATTAGCAAAACAAAACAGTAGGTGTTAGACAATAGCGTCATTAGTATGGACTGCGCACACGCATCGGAGCGGCCACTATCTTCAATGGAACTGACGGATTGTCACACGTAGTAACAGCTGTCAAGGAATACAGATGGACGGGAGAGATGACTGGTGTGTTTTGACAGTGTTGGTGAGCTTTGCGTGGCTTTTAATTATTGAAATTAAACAATATTTCGGATTTTATCGCGCTTTTAATATTATTAGTTTTCTCGCGACGCGACGTTTCGAATACTTTGCAGCCTTCATAGTCACGGGGGGGACTGAGGTGTTGTTTATCCGCAAAGTTAAAATATCTACCAACATTTTACAAATATACAACTTTTTAAATTTTAGTTGTTGGTGGTCCGATCTACGCAAAATAAGCTTGTCTTGAAGTCTGGCAGCCGGTCTTTTGGGTTCAGTATCAGCCCAGAGTCTGGAATTTGTGTTCGATATGGCGATAGGCTCGCTCTCTATTCTATCATTGTACAGAAAACACATGGTGAAACTGGTGCTCTGGTTACAGATTTACCTACCTTTTCGGGAATGAAGGCGTATAGTTTGATTGATAAATAACAGTTATCTCATATTTAAGATACGTTATACGATACGACAAATCGGAATGACGAAGTTCATACGTCACACTTGATAAATATTATTTTAGTTATAACGTCAGCCTTTTGTATTCTTGCGTAACCTTATTTTACAGAATAAATACGAACTATGCACTATGCCACAATACTTGTTTCGTTCTTCTTAAATTAAAATGGCCAGTCGTAAAATGTCGTACGATATATCGTGTCTGTTCTAACTTGTGATGTATCTGGTTTGTGGGATTGCAAATCGCATCGGGCTATAGTAGTTAGGTAGTGTTTTTAGAAATACTTAAAGGATCTTAGTATTAAAAAGGATCTTAGGATCTTATTTGGTTTTTATGACAATTTACCATATGCCTTTTAAAAATATATTTAGTTTAACGGATGACGTGTCAGCAGTGAGCAGACTTGCAAAACGAGTCGGGTTCGACGCCCGGCGCATGTACTTTTACGTCTTGATTACTTTCGTTTTGTAATGAGATATTAATGGATTTTGGGTATCCTCATAAATTTGCCGGCACTTTACGACATGAATAATGTTATTATGAGTAAGATACAAGGGAAAACAGTAGCTAAACATATAACTTCGAAATACGATGAATTATTTGATACCATACTGCACTTCTCCATATAAAATAGTAGATGTAAACTCTAATGTTTTCTTTTCCTTTTCTAATGAGACAAAATGTGTTACCTATATGTTTCACAATAGGGATTTCGGGGAAGGTGTTAGGCGAGGTCTGTTAGGAATGGGTTATACTGCAGAGTAATAACGCCCTTAGAATTTATAAACAGAGCAGACTTTATTTACTATAAGTTGAGTTTTACGCTACATCGTATGTATCACCGTTACACCATTTTTGTTCTTGTTATTTTCCATCGCTATGGAAACTCCAATGACGTTTACAATATCAGCCAGCTAAAGTGATATAATATATATAAAACCTTTAACAAGGTCCGCTATTTATTACGTTGCTCCCTCCTTATAGTACAAGGGCGTGCATTCGGTGTAGAGACCAAGCGAATAAGAATTGCCCCAGGGGGATAATCCCACGTTGACCAAGAAGTACACTAGCAAAAGACATTTCTGGACTAAGACACCTTTTTTGCACTATACTGCTTGACGGCAGGAACGGACAATGCAGTACGCCTACCCAGCAAGACACAAATATACTAATCGTAATTCACACTGTCCCTGATTAACTAGGGTAAGTTTTATCTTAATTATGGAGTTTATTTACCATAAGCATGACAAATTTACTCGACTGCACCTGATGGTAAGCGGTGTGGAATTAGTGTCGATGAAGGAATGGTAATATCCCTGACCAGTGGACACAATTATGCCTGTTGGAACTGGATCTGCAAAGGCTGATCTCAGAACGCGACACACTTGGGCCACTAAGGCGGGTTTTAACACCTTGTGTACCGTGGTCGCTATTCGGAAGTAAGCAAGTACCTTGCTTTCTAAAATTTATCCACGTGGATCCGTCAGCATATCCTAAAAAATCATCATCAGCTATATGAACTCCACTGTTGAACATAGGCCTCCACTAAAGACTTCTAGACGGACCAGTCAAAAGTCTTGCACCCAGTATATAATTTATGAATAATCCGTTAAACCGTCCCTGATAACACTACCTATCCCTGTAATGAGTTACGTGCATCGCGTCCTAACTGTGGGTTTGACCCCCACGGGAACAGATTTCGTCATTAATTAAATATGGGGGGCGCGTGCGCCGAAAATCGCGAAACGCGTCGCGTGCAGAATATTAATAATGGTAGTGTTGATGAATAACTTGAGTTTGGAAAGTTTTGCTGAGGTTAAATGATGGTGTCATTTTAGGTGGTAGATTGGAAAACACACACAAAGACATATCACGCCGTTACCCTTAAGGGGTAGGTAGAAGTGCAACCAGCTTCGTATGTACTCGGTCGGTACCTATAAGTATATTAGGGGTTAGGTAAAGTATATGTGAGGGCTAACATCACTATCTTATAAACATAAAGCAACAGTTGTGTGCGCACAAGTCAGTTTATCGAAATCCTAAAATCCTTTTTTTTACCTCAAGGTTGAATGCGACATTTATTAGGGAAATGCACTTATATCATAAATACTTAATTATGGGTGACGATAACCCAAATTTCATGCAAATTCAGCGGTTATTGCGTTGCTATACAAACATCATATACTTTTGAATTAATACGAGTACGATTAAAATCGTCAAAATAAACAGATAGTCTTATCTACGCAGACAATGATTGCGTCAAACCGTCAATCGTCAAATTATACATTGCATAACTTACAAATTACTGCTGTAAACATACGTCAATGGGGGAAATGTGGAAGGATAATGGTCCTCGTAAAACCATGACGGTGGTAAAGATAAGGTCTTAGAATGTACCGAATGTGTACGAATCACTGACAGTTGAATATATTGCTCAAAATTTTACTTCCTCCATTATCTTACTATATAATAATGTTTGGATGTTTGTTAGAAGTAAACGTAAGAACAGCTGAACGGATTTCGATGAAATTTGGCACACGGATAGTCTGTGTCTTGGATTAACATATAGGATATTTTTTATCACGGTAATTTGCTTCTATGGGAAATAATGTATAAATGTCGCCTTTGTCGTACATGTGGGGCTAAGTGCTATAGTGATTTCGGGACTATTGTAGAGGAACAGGCTTTTCACGCAGGCGAAGCTAACACCTATGATAAACAACTTTATTGGTATTTCGAGATTACTGGAAATTTTATTAAAAAATATTTCGAATCATGTTGTATATTATTAAAGTTGCACGTCAAATATAACATAGTAAACCATCGAAATCCTAGAGACAAGTTACGTGAGCGAAGCAGATTTTGCTGGTGGTAGGATATATTTTATATCCGCATATAGCCATCCGCTTGCGTATATCCGGTTCCAACAGGGCAGCATAATTGTGTCGACTGTTGAGGAGTAATCATAAGTTTAAGTTTAACTTTAAGTAATTAACTAGTATAAGGGCGCAATGTTTAGGAATACAGTCTAGTTTTTATGCTTGTATATTTTATAATTAGCTTTAATTTTAATTGTAATCTGTTTTGCGTCTTAATTTTATAAAAATAAAATAAAATCATCTCTCGTCAGTCGACATTCTATTGGACCCCACTCCACTTACCATCAGGTACAGCGTGGTCACTTGGCCACGTGGTCAAAAAGACAAGATTGTATAAAAATAATATAATAGAAAGATTTGCACCTTATCTAAGGACCCTAGTAAGCTTATTCCCCTTCAATAGGAAATGGAGGGGGGATAGTATTTATGTCACAGATCAGAAAATCCGATTCACTTTTACTATCGTGGCTACAAATGACGCAACACGACAATGTTTGCGGTTGTCATAACGATGTCGCGTGACAACCAAGTTAACGGCGCCGCGAGGCCGCACGCGACGTCACACGTGAATTGGACAAATTATTGGAAGTACTAGCATAGTAACGGGGATATAGTAACGTAGATGATTCAAATATTATTGGGTGTACTGGTCTAGTAACCGAATTGGGCTCTAAACAGACATATATAGACTATTGCAGCTAGCTCTCAAACTGTAATCTGCACGCCGACTGTAATCGGGCTTTTATTGCTGTGGTACTAACTGCATTCGAAATCTGCTGTCGGAGTGCAGTCGTACTAACTGCATTCAAACTGAAAATCTGCAGTTGGAGTGCAATTGAAATGCAGTCCGCCTATCTATTTCACTTAACATCTAATCAAAATGACCAGCGCAGAGGAGTGTCGTGATGCATTTGAAATTTAATGTTCTCTGTCTTGTATACAATCAGACAAGCAATTTGCTCGTTTCAACTATTGTAAATATATTCCACGGTATTGTAGACAATGCTTTGTCTAGCCCCGTTACTACGATGTTACCTAAGGGCTAATTGGGCTTTTAACTTAGTGAGCTGACCTGATCTTTAATTTATATTGGGCTTTTACCTTGGTGAACCGCCCACATAATCCAGGGCTCAACACAAATTTCACAAAGTATAAGACCGTTTGTCATTCTCTCATCTGGAGTTTGATTGACGGCGTAAAACTGGAAGTCAAATATCTAACTGGGTTTTTCCTATCTCGAGATAATATGTTTGATAAGCTAGAAATACCGCCAAGGCTTTGTACTTAATTATTTATCTGCTTACTTCCACCGATTTCTGTGTAATATGATTCAGTATATTAATGGTGAAGTCGTAACATATTTTAGGTTTATGGGTATATATATACTAGCTTTTGAACGCAGTTTCGCTTGCGTAAAAGAGTTTTCCGAGATAAAAGTCCTGCTATGTATTTTCTCGGGATAGAATGGAGCTCTCTCCATACCATATGTCATGGAAATCCATTGGGATGTAAATTCGGATGAAAATCAACATGCAATAAGCCTTTGAAAGCTGATAGAAGGGATTGATGTCAAAAAACGAAAAAGAGACGCATTAATATCGTTGTGACGTCAGGGGAATTACGATGCGTGCGAAAGAAAGAGATGAAACGATTACGCTACACGCGCCGATTCTTACACGTTGCAATATTTGACATAGGAATTGATATCCCATTTCTTAACCAATTTTATAGCTAGTTACATAAAAGAGGTTATTTTTCTTATTATTTGCCGAAACGTATAGAATAATTGTTAAAATCGAACATACTAAAATACCATGTTAGTGCTGGTTGTCTGAAAAACACCACTTTTAGCGATATGATGTATTGTGGGACTTATTACAAAGATTGATATTGCATATTTGCTGTATGTGGTATGAAATAGTATTTCATTCATTCAGACTGCCAGTAGTAAGCATTTATAACATCGGACAGAAGTGGCTATAGGTGAAATTTTCTGAAAGTGAACAACATATATGTACTAATATGCATAGATGCGGTTTGCAAATTGTCTGGTAATAAGGTTCTACAGAAATTTTATATAAATGGGAGCTGGCAGGAATCGGCTTATATGGGCCTATCGCTATTGTCGGACAGTGAAACTGCAACGAAATAATCAAACAGAAATATTGTACAAAACTGCCTTAGTCATACTTAATCATTGGGATTAGGTGTTAAAATGACTTGCCCATTTCCTTATAACTTATTTAACACTTAAGATTTTAATCTTTATTGTTTAGATAGCTTGTCCATAAGTATAAGATTATCAGAAATCTTTATGGCGTCTTAGCGTTATTTTAACTATGATCGGTAGCAATTTCCGATAATTTTATCTTGTATCACAGATGATCAATATTTTTATAGTAGAGAGCAAACAGGAAAAGGTCGCTTGATGTAAGTAATCGACTGCCACATAAAAACTTTTATTTCTACGTGCTCGGTTTAGTGACCACGCTGTACCTGATGCTAAGTGGAGTGGGGTCCAATAGAATGTCGACTGACGAGCGATGATTATCCTTCGACCGTCGATACAATTATGCCGGCCTGTTGGAACTGGATATACATAGGCTGATCCCGGAATGCGACATATGGGCCACTATAGCGGGTTTTAGCACCTTGTGTACAGTAGTCGTCATACGGGCGGATATAAAATATATCCTACCACAACCAAAAAATGACACAAAATAAATATATTAATAACACATTGATAAATTTGGATTTCAAGTGCCGGCATAATTGTGTCCACCGGCAAGGTATCACAAGGTGTCGCTACCTGGACCCTACTTCACTTACCATCAGATACAATGGGTTCATTTTACCATGTCCTAAAACAACTTATATTATGCCAGGATCACTACTCTACTTACCATCAGATGCAATGTAACTTTACCATACCTTCAAAGAAACTTATATACGTCAGGAAAAGCTACAGCTTTAGACCTACAGGTCTAAGATAATCATCGTACAATATGACGTCGATGATTACAGCCCTTGATTGCCGGCAGATGACGCGGCGATTCGCACGCGGAAATCATCGCTTCCTCTCATTACACTAATGGTACGCACAGTTTTTATAAAATGCTGTTTCATAGTATTTTATAGTTTATTATTGTTAGACTTTACTGATTTATCAGGGCGCGTGGTACCGCATTTATAAAGCGTAGGCTGGTTAACGATCAAGTGTTTTACTTGATGTTGAGTGAAAAGTGAGTGAATACTGGTGAAAGCGGGAGTATGAAACGACATGGTCGTGAAGTTACGATCAAGCTCCGTTAATAAAGATAAATAAAAAGTATTTTTTATAAATAGATGACTTAGATGACGAAACAAGGAAGGCTTGCTTAATGCTTTATTATAAATACAATCCAACTAAGCTCTTGAAATAAAGATAAATAAAAAGTAATTTTCGCAAATAAATTACTTAAATGACGTGACGAGGAAGGCTTGCTTAATGTTCTATTATGTATCCAACTAGAACTTTAAAAAATACTGCGATAGCCTTTCTTATCACCTTAGTAGACAAACATTCGAGCGGTTCGCCTGATGGTAAGCAGTATCCGCCGCCATGGACTTTGCAATGCTAAAATATTATAATCATACTTAAGATTAAGCTAAGTAAATTTTACCATATCAGCTTATAAAATAACAAACACATACGCCTTTTATCTGCGAAGGGGTAGACAGATTACATTTCAGCATTTCATTATATAAGCTATCATAGTGGTGTAGTTGTGTTACTGTACGATTGAAGTGTCGAGGTCTCAGATTAGACCTTCGGGTAGGGCAGTGATATTGGGTTTTTCTACTCTGTATCAGCTATCAGCAGATAGACTAGATAGACTCGCCTCAATAGGACGAAATAAACGGCGAAAGTGGAAACACCAGTTGCGCCTCTGCCTACCCTTTCAGGGACAAAAGGCGTGAGTCTGTTATAATTATTGTAAATAACAATTTAATTTCTCAAACAATATCTATTTATAACTAAAGAATGCTCATTATTTCTAGCCAACCTTGCGAATATCATTGATTTCACTGTTGCCCGCATATCAACATAGCTCGCAGTTAATAGCAGTTATGAACGATATGGTTCCCACATGGCGGTTATAGCAATTAACCAGTTCATTGGCGTGTGGTTTAAGTGTGGGGCGGGGGCGGATGGTGTAGATGACATGTGTAACAATGATTTGACTTGATCCGTGACGCGTGGTTGATGTAAGGGCTGTTGAAGGATTCTGGATAATATTGCGACGTAGAAGAGTTTTGTTTTGAGTGGTTTGAAAGTTGATGTGCGTTTTTTTTTAATGTAAAAAGGTACTAAAGAGGGATTGAACCCGCTGAAAATGGTCAAGATGGTGATATCACGATCCTATAATACACTGTGGGGACACAATTATTATATTATCTTGTACGCTAACAATATACATTTATTTATCAATTAGCCTTATTAACCGACTTCGAGAAAAGGAGGCGGTTCTCAATTAGGCTGTATTTTTTTTAAAAACAATGTTATAATAAAAATTCATTTTAATAGTGATTATAATGAAACTTTTACAAGCGTGTAACTGATTGAGTATAATCATTGATATTGTTATCACTTATCAAATGCTATAACATTTCCCTAATCAAAGATTATGTATGCATACAAATCGACTTACATACGTCCTTTTTTCTCTAACTGTAACGTTGTAGCAGATGTCTATAATCTTGAAGGCTGTCTCCTAATATACAGTGACTTGATAAAATAATAAAACTTAATCGATACTAAAACATCTTTGTAATACTAATTTTAATGCCGCACCATAAAATTATTTTGGAGGTTCAATACGCTTGAGACGGGACAAAAGGTAGCCGTTCGAGAATTGAGAGTTTCTATTAATGAAAGAAATTTCATAATTGTATTTTTATTACATGTTAATTTTGGTCTTACACTGTTGTAAATACTGAAACGATTATTGGAAAATTAATGGACCTTTCATTTTAATTTATCAATGTCTGAATAGAATGAGTCTTAGATAACTGGTGATATGTGAAAGCCCGCCTGGGTAGGTACCACCGTAATGTCTATTTCTGCCGCCAAGCAGCAGTGTGTAGTCACTGTTGTATTCCGGTTGGAAGGATATTGTAGCCAGTATAACTACTGGAAATAATAAGATTTAACATCTCATGTGTCAAGATGGCGAGCGCAATGAAATACCAAACAATACTTTGTAATTTAAGTCATTCGATGGTGTATCTATTGTCGTATCGCTTACCACCGGGTGAACGGCAAGCTCGTCTCGTCATTCAAAGCAATAAAAAAAACAGTGGTAAAATACACTATGTCATATAACTACATAAACGTACTAAACAAATCGCTCTCATTCGCACCACACCCACAATCGCTGCCTCTCATAACCCACACCACACGCCGACCTTCGTGCAAATGATGTTCTTCCTACCGCCAAGGACAGTCGAATTGTGAGAGTGGACGGCATCATACTTCCGCGTCGGCCATCGATGACTGACCATTTGACATGCATGGTTTTATTAGTGTAAATATGACAGTATTGTCTTCTATTCCGACTCGTTCTCGCATTGGACTTTATGTGATATAGTTTTTGCCCGCGGCTTCACACGCGTGATATCTTTATTTTCTAAAAGCCTATAGCACCCAGGACTATGTAGTTTACTATTAGTGATAGGATTTTATAAATCGGGACAGTACTTCCAGAGATTAGCCTTTAGAAATAGTCGCAAATTAAAATGAAACTATTTTTTTATATTTCATATTTTTATTTTCTCCCGACGTTTCGAAGATTGCAGCCTTCGTGGAAGGGGGGGGGGGGTTGCGGCTGAGTGTTAATCATCCGTAAAGTCAAAGTTGCAATCTACCTAAATTTTACAATTATACAACTTTTACTTACTTGCCCACTGCTGAGCACGGGCCGCCTCTACTACTGAGAGGCCTTATTCGACCACGCTGGCCTATGTGAGACCTATGTGATGCGACTCCATAATTTCTAAGGTTACGCGAAGTCTGCAGACTGTACTGCGTAGGTATGTAGATTTGCAACAATGTTTTCCTTCCCTAAGCGATAATTCACAAACAATACACATATAACTTTAGAAAAGTCAGAGGTGCGTGTCCTTGGGTTTTGAACTTGCCGGAATTGGTCTCGGCAGTCCGTTCCACTTCCACCTAGGATATAAATGCTTCGACGTCAAGATGTCGAGAAAATATATTATGCTATTAATTGATGAAGTTGCTGAAATCAATGTCAACAATATAACTAATACACAGCGTCTGCATTATGCCCAAGTTTCTGGGTATTGATGCGCATCGAGCATATTATGGCCAGGTCAATCTTATGACAAGCTTCAAATCTGGTATGGACGTCTGAACGCGTTTATGTAAAATGCTCGGAGTGTCTACAGTATACAACAAAATTTAATCACTACACAACTCTAATATTGACTGGGCGAATGGCTAAGGGTGGAAGTCCGCCCGTATATATATACAGGGTCATTTTTACATTATATTACTAAATAAACTACTTTTTCCTTAAAATAAATCTCTACCATAGGTTATTTGAACCGTAGATGTCAAATAAAAAAGTGCAGTTTCGAACAAAATAAATATCAATAATAAAAAATACACGCCCTAGTGACACTATTACTACTCTAAGAGACTTTGTCGCAGCGGCAACATTACACTTTGAGTCAGAAAAACGAAAAAATCTTGGTAATTAGCGAAAAACTTTTGGTACAATTTTACCAAAGGCAGAAATGAATATGTAGTTTTATTTATAAACGCAATATCAAAATGACTCTGTATAAATTGCATAAATAAATACACATATGAAGTCAGCCAGCAATGTTGTACTAGGCCAGCGTCGTGGACTAAGGCCTAAATTTTCTCAGCAATGGAGGCCCGTGCCCAATAGTGGGACAATATATTAAAATACAGGCCCGATATTATTCTTTTTTTTAAATTAAACGTTTATTTTTATGAATAAACAAGGACAAGTATTAATATATTTCTATATATTTCATTGTTTAGAAATATGAATCGCGTCGTCGGCCGGATGCGGCTAGTTTTGTACTTGGCGCTCATTTAGATGCCCAGATAACATTTGCATAATTACCGTTTGTACTCCCGGCCATTCATAAGGAATGTGACGTTTGAGACAAAGTTATGTCTCAATTTTATGTTGCCCTTCCATCGGGGACATAAAAGTTGGTTGCAGAAAAATGCTTTGATATAGACTACTCTCGAATAAGAAACAATAAAGAATGCACACAGGATTAAAGCTTATTTCCGCTCGACGAATACATATGCTAGAAGCAATCCTGGAAAACTCACACACTCACATATTGCCCTGGAAATCGAACCCAGGACCAGGAAAGGCCACATCACTAGACCTATGAAGCATTATAATTACCATAAATAACAGAATACTCACTCTTTCTTGTTGTTGACTACAATGACTAGTTTCACTTTCCGAGGGCCCTTGGTCATTTTGCATATATCCTTGTGATTATCCGTCGGGCCCTGGGTAAGAATCTTTAATAGAGGAATGTTTTCGTCCGAAGCACCACAGCCAGATGGCCGGTCCCTCCGTCACCTCACACACATGCTCACTTTATTTCACACTATCTGTACACATCACTCAAGTCCACCAACGCTGGGTACGATAACAACGTCCTTTCTCGCTCGTATCTGGAAGTCGATTTTGTTTATAGACATGCGTGGATTAAGGATTTTAGCATCGATTCCGATTAACTATTATCTTTGAGTTATCGATAGTATATTTAATTATCGAAAGTACTAAATATTTCCACGATTGCGTTTGTTTTGCGTATTTCGTAATACATTGTAACATGTTAGTGAAGTCCTCAATATTACTGCCTGTTTTGTTATTTATTGTTATAAAAACTAGTATATTGTTATTTATTGTTATAAATGACATTCGTTTACAAAACTCATTAGTTAGAAACTTATAATTAGGACCGTGTTAAAACCTCTAGTAAAGTCGACGGCTAAGTTCTAATTATTTTTATAAACTGTGCGTTCAGCTTTATTCTTTATATGAGAAAGATATGAAATAAGGTACTATGCGTTTTATATATCTACGAATTAAAAATAATTGTAGCAAGGTTTCAGACAGAAGTCGATTACCGTACGTAATTTTACCAATCAAGGCGCGAGCTTTTAACTTCTGGCTAGTTTTGACTTAGCGCAAGTTGCATGAGTATTATTATTGAAATATCACCGCTAAAGTAAACGGATCTGGAAAGTTACCACGCAAATATATCGCTGCAAGAACTTGCTAATATAAACATTGCTTAAACGCAGTGTATTTTTGTGTAATATGCAAATCCGACTCATTTCTGTAGTGGGATTATGCGACAGATTAACGTATTGCGTCGTAGACTTTGCTCCATAAACCTGATTACTGCAAATACCCTAAATAAATCTTCTCTGTGCGTATTATACGCGGTACAACCATATCGGCGATATAATGATTGATCTAGTGACGTGTCTAATTACAGTGATAATAGCATTAAAGTTAAATAATTTGCATTTGTGACTTGCGTTATGAACCACGTTGGTCTCAAGTGATATCGCGATAAACGGTTGTCAACTGTACGAGTGCTTACGTTCTTAATTTTAAAGTTTACGTTAAATTAAATTTTCAATTCTTTATCAACCTGGGGATAGTAATAATATCAACCATGTATTACATACTGTCCCACTGCTGGGCACGGGTCTCCTCTACTGCTGAGAGGGAACAGGCCTTAGTCCACCACACTGGCCTACTTCGGATTGGGTAGACTTCACACACCTTCGAAATTCTTATAGAGAACTTCTCAGGTGTGTAGGTTTCTTCACGATGTTTTCGTTCACGGTTTAAGCAAGTGATAATTCACAAAGAATAGACACATAATTTTAGAAAAGTTAGAGAGGTATGTGTTCTATGGGTTTTGAACCTGTGGACATTCGTCTCGGCAGTCCGTTCCACTACCAAATAGCCTATCGCCACTTTAACACCATGCCACAAACTCGGATAATGTTAGGTTAAACAAATATTTCTGCAAGTATAGTAGGAGTATAGTATTTTTATTTGTCGAGTTGTGAGTTATTTAGAAACTAAACGTATCCCTAGCAGGAATTTACGCATTATCGTACAGTACGCGATAATACTTTACAATTAAAAATCTGTATGGAAATTACATATAATGTATACGAATGAATCATTTATTGTACACAATATAATTCTTTTAAGATGAGCTTAATTCAAGCGGCAAATTATTCAAAAAAATGTTAATAACCACAAAAGGCTTCAAGAATTAGTCATGCATGTAGATTGGTAATTTTTAGGGCTCCTAGAAATCCTAGAGCTAGTTGTTCTAGGCTAGAACAGCTTCAAACTTCACATTAGGTTTCACTATAGCTAGGGATTGCGTTGCAAACACGGACATAGCACGTCACACATCGGCACAAAATTTTTTAGCACACTGGTCCCCCTATTAACTGAAGAGTAACAAATTACTAAAAATGCAGGTGCAATGATTAAGTGTATGACTCATAATTATGGATAGATTATAAGCAAATAATCAATTAGCTATGATATTACGTAGAATAGAGAATTGTGGATTATATTAAACGTATAGATAACATGATTTTGTACATTCAAGTGGCGCGTACGCATGCCGTTCTTGGTATATGAAGTACTCCAAGATACGTTTTAAATATATTTTCTTCGATTAATTTGAATGACATGACGGCCTAAAAATGTTTATCCTCTGTTATCAAAACACGTTACTGTAGATAATGAATGTTACAAATATCATAACGGAGAAACAAAATTTCTACTGAAACTAGACTCCAGGGTTAATGAAAACACGCGTGCCGGAAAACTATTCCAAAGTCTAATAGAAAAGACTAATGTAAAACTACTTTTTATATATACAGTCCACGGTAAAGTAACACCAATGCACCTGGATGGTAAGTGGGGTCCAATAGAATGTCGACTGACGAGTTATGATCACTCCTCGACAGTCGTCGACACTATTATGCCGGCCTGTTGGAACCAAATACACAGGCTGATTCCAGATCGCGACACACTTACGTGCACCACTAGGGTTTTAACATCATTCTGAATTCCGCCACTAGGGTTTTAACATCATTCTGAATTCCGCCACTAGAGTTTTAACATCTATCACCCACATTCTGAATTCCAATCGCAGCGCAATCTGGGTTACATAACCGAGCATATAGGTTGATTTTTCCATGGCGACTGTTTATCGATATGGCACAGCGTCAAGATTCCGTGATGTATTATGATGCATCACACGTTATCGGAGGTAGCGCGTCAAATATTTGTCTTTACACGAGCCATTTCGGTTTCAGTTTTGTGTAACATTTTTTTTTGTTATATTCAAGGTTGTGACGTTGATTTGTAGAGTACTTTTTGTCGTGGTTAAGTTATACCTTAAGAATTAAAATCGTATTATGTGGAGGCAAATATCGTTGTCTGAAGTCTATAAGTAATGTAAAATTTTCTTTCGATTATTTTGTATGACATATCTCATGTTTTAAGTGGATCGTAAAATTAAAGAAGGTGTATAAAGATATTAGACTGTTTGCATTTGTCACGAATGTTAAACGCGTACCCTGGATTCAGCACAATCCATCACCTTCTCAAGAAAAAAAGCGACCGGCGCCGCGAGTAAAACTTGTATATGATCAGTGTATTAACAACTAGTGTATAATCTAAGAATAAAACTGGCTTTAGTCATTATTCTGAGATAAAAAAAAAGTATTTTTACAGCGATTATATTTTAGGTGGAACGATTACCTTCTAGTTGCGGCGTAACAAATAGGGTAGGAAGCCTCGTTGGTAGTATAAGTTCTTTTGAGACAATTCGAGGCTGAAGAACTACACTACATTTATGTTTGCCTATTATTATAACTTAACATGACTGTATTACGCAAAATATATATGATATTGTATACCACTTTTTTATAATAAAACTAACACTAACAAAGAATGCCACAATCGAGTCCCTGTTCGGAATACTCACGCCGAAACAATCGGAATTGAAAAAAAACAAATCACAACACTCGATTATCAACAGGACACAAACACAATAAATTATATTTAATCCGAGCGGATTAAATTTGACGTGTATTTTCATGCCCTTAATCCTATGGATTAATTCCAATCCATTATTTTTCTGTGATTTTCAACTCTTACACTTTTGGTAATCCAACTATGCTCTTTAGTTTTGTTTTAATTATTTATCAAAACGTAACATTATCGTTGTAATCATGTTGAATCGATTAAAATTTTAGTAATCATCGCGGATTATGACAATCAATCATATTTGAGGTTACGTTGTAGAGGATAGGCAGGGGTTTACAGTGTTTACATCAGCGTAACTTATACAACATGCAAGTCTATAATATAACATAGGCTTTGTTTATTTCGCTATCGTTGCAAGATTTGCTATCACAAAAAATAAAAATAATACTAAATATTTTTTATGTCTTAAGGTAAGCTCCATTGCAATGCTACGCACAATATACTTTCGTTACTTCTGTTTTGAAAAATCTTTTTTCTATCTACCCTTCGCAACGTAAGATATTGTGTAATATTTTTGAATGGAAAACATAATTTGTAATTTGTACTGGATAATAATGATAGGTTTCATTTTCACATCGCTTAGATGTAACAGTGTGGGAACTCTAGTTATAACTCTGTCTAACCCTATGGGGGATATAATCGCTGGTGATAGGTAGGTATATTTAATATCCGTCCGGAAATACCACCGCATCAAGGTGTTAAAACCCGCCATAGTGCCCCGTACGTGTATCGCATTCCAGGATTAGCCTCTGTATATCCAGTTCCAACAGGTCAGCATAATCGCGCCGAGGAGTAATAATCTCTCGTCAGTCGACATTCTATTGGACCCTCCACTTACCATCAGATGCAATGGTATCACCTTGCTATGTACATTTAAAAAAAGTTGAGATCTCTTACGTCTTCAGACTTCGAGATAAAAATCGCATACCTATCACGCACCGGCGCGCTTATATTATCTGTAGGTACTTAATTTATTTTCCTCAACGTAATACACGAATCAATTTATTATTCTAACAAATGGATTAATGGCCAATAAAATAAAAACGGTAAATTGTCAACAAGTAAAGATTGGGCCGGAGTCGTACTCGATCGCCGATAAGTTATCGCTAAACGTGAGCCCCAAACGTAATCTACGGACTCATTGATACGACAACTCAAATAAAAAACTTAAGGAATTAACGCTTAGATTTTTAAAACATTGATTTTTGTTATTTACAATCTCCATGCGGATTTTGTTGACTGAAAATAAGATAGACGTTAGAGAAGAAGGTAGGTTATATTTTGTTTTTAAATGAATAGCGCGTAAAGACCAAAATAGGATTATGAGATAAGATTCCAACTTTCTAACACCTTACAATGAATCAGTCGAGCCGTAGATGTAAAATAAAAGAGTAATATAAAAAAAAAAATAACAAAAAGTAAATTTAATTTTACACGCCCAATATCACTACTATCTCTCTAAGAGAATTCATCGCAGCGGCAACATTACACTATTAGTCAAAAATACACTCACACACATCATATACGCACTAAACTACAAATTTATCATAAAATCTTAAAACTAAATCCGGGATATTTGGCGAAAATATTCAATATTCATGGAAGATTTATATCATCATATTAGCAAAGTTATAAAGGAATATGTGGATTCATTTAGTAACACAATTAAAAAATTACCCTGTAGTTCGTTGGTAACTTGATTTTATGCATAGAAGGAAAATGTACCGTCTAAGACGCCAACCTTGAGCATACTATGGGTTCAAATTACACTATATAGGTCTAAGTATTACAACAAACAAGGATATAGATCAGTGTTGCCATCTAAGATGCAAACCGTAGTAAATACTACAAATATTTACGGTTCTCCATCTCTCTTTCGATCTTTCTTAAAGTTAGGCGATTTCTCTAGTGTTTGTATAAAAATCTACCTAGGCCGTGTAGAAGATATTGCTTAGAGTGGATAATACTGTTATTTGTACTTATTGTTCTTATTTATTAAAATTGTATTTGTGTGTGAAACAAATGAATACATAAATTACAATTTCAATTCGTTGTGATTGGCTGTATCTTTTTTAAGTAAATTCTGCCATTGACAAGTTTAAAAAGCAACAGACACACGTACTATAAAAAGCTTTGACCGGGTGAATATGAAAAATAAATAAATAATTAACAACAGAAACAATTTACGTCATAAAAAAGGTCAAGTGATATAGATTACTAAAGATAAGCCGTCGCTAGGATATGGAATACCCACACATATTTTTGTTTTCTTTGGGCGTAAACGATTGTGAAAAAGTGTCTTGAAGTCATGTTTTCGAATTGATACAAATCATCAGACATTTTCAGGAGTAGGGAGAGGTATAACTACAGAAACACGTTTAAGTGCGAGCAATACTTGTTTTTCTATCATCAATGCTATATTTTTCCCTCCTGTCATACCGATGACATATGTCATTTTTTTATATTGTATCTGTAGTTAAAAAAATTGTTCATTATTATTAATATTATGTGTACCGTTTTGAGGCCCCATAAAAATATGCTACTCGCTGAGTGCTGTGGCGAATGTTATGTACGCCGCACTTGTTGTACATATCAGTGACTATAATTATTGTTTAATACTAGTGTAACTATGTGTAGTAGGCATAGGTATAACAATTGATCCAGTCATGTCTAAACTGTGGGCAGTATTATTGTTTATTTACGCTATAACTATAATATATAATATCTATATAAATCATTTCGATAAGGACTTTAGGTAGGAGGCGCCGAAATCATATAATCGCTATTGCATTTCCTGCTACCATCAAGATGGTATCGCTAGTGATAGTTGTATTATATCAACTATTGTAGAATTGTTTTCGTTACCAGGGGAATAACACCCCCGCTGGCAAAGTGGCAGTGTGACCACATAGATTTTATACTGACAAAGAATAAAATCCCTGAACTACGAGCAAATCGCTCGCTTGATTATAAGCGTCATTGTCCACAAACTACAGAAAACTTTGAATAGTTTTCATGACTTCTAAGCATACACTATGTATCCAAAACAATTTTAATGTATAACAGGATAAGAAGCAAGATCATTTGGAATAAAAAGGTAACGCGCATTCGACGTAGAACTAAGAAAAGGGGGAAGAAATACTTCAGCAACTAACAAGAAAACATAGTAACAAGGACGAATTGTTTATCGGTTGTCTTAAGATATGCGCTTTAGTGCGCAAGAGGACGCGACAATCCGGCTTTATCGACGTATTAACATGTGCCTGCTAATATAAATATATTTTACACTATTTAAGTCACGTGACCGAGTAATTTGTCTCGACGATGTACTATTTATTGTCTATTGTGTAGCAGGGGCGTAGCCACCGCCGCTCCGTATCAGTGATACGGGGCCCCCGAGCTTTAGGGCCCCTCTTGGCCAATTAAACTAAGCGGGCTTCCAAAAGTTCTCACTGCCTTGAAGAGCCCCCAACAAATTCACAGGGTCCCTCTATAGCAAGCTATGCTACTGGATAATAGTAATCCCGAAAAACTTCACCTATCTCTGCCTACTCCGTAAGGGATACAGGCAAGATATTACGTATTAACCAGCTCTGTATTACTATACTGCTACTGAGCACGGGTCTTATCTACTACTGAGGGGGTTAAGTCCATCAAGCTATCCTAGGGCGGGGTAGGAGACTTCACATAGGTATATGCAGGTTCAAATGCTTATGTAGAATTGTTTTCTTTCACTGAGTGCGCGAAATTATTTTTTATCACATTGATATTGTATAGTATAAATTACGTTACGTATTAATTACTTAATATCGAAATGGACCGATTAATTACCGCGATACAATCTGCTGATAGAGGCACACCTTTTCACTTTAAAATCCTAAGTCATTCGACGCGTTTCCTCAAATTTTGGAATGAGAAAGTTATATTTGTAAAATAAATATAATCAACATTGTTTAAAAGTCTCTATAGGAAGTATTAGAGTCCGAATTTAAAGACTTAGTTTCTGTTCAACATTTATGTGTTGTAGTGGGAAATAGTTTGATATAAGTCTCAGGATATTTATGTCTGTCTGGATAGCGACCATCATACACGGTGTAAAACCCGCTATAGTTGTAAACGTAAGTGTGTCGCGTTCCGGGATCAGCCTCTGAAATAGGCCGGTATAACTGTGTCGATTGGCGAATGATAATCATCCCGCGACTCTCAACGCTATCTGGACCCTACTCCACTTACCATGAGGTGCAGTAGGATCAAGCAACCATCAGTTTTATAGTGTTTCTCAATAATGAGTTTGCACATTTGAAACGTCTTACACTACACCTGATGTTGAGTCGAAGTGAAGAACATAGAAAGTGGCAACTGGCCAAAGGTACAAGCATCTCCGGACGGGCATGCCGGCCTGCATAATTGCTTCTTAGTCTTGTATTCATAGACTACGTATTAATCGTCTTTATTTATCTAAGAATGGCAGATCTTTAGATGGACTCTATAAAAGTTATCTGTTCAGTTAAAACACGTTTCTAACATTTATTGTCTAGTTTGTTATATTGCAAGGCCGAGTGAGGGCGGGACAAAAAACTTGGAAACAACATAAAACTGACTGGAAGAAACGCTCGCAAAAAATACCCTTGACTGTGCTAAAAGCAGTTATTTACTAATATTTTGATTGGGTACAAAGATAATTAAGGTTACTGAAGATTATATGATGAATGTTTGATGACGATTTGTGATTACAAAAAGTTATGGAAAATAGATAATTACATGATGATTTGAGACAGTGTAACCCGGGACATAATGCAGTGATAATCATCATAAATTGTGTTTTTGATAAACCAATTTACAATAACTATCAGAGTAGTTAAAGCTTCAAAATTACCATTCGCAATATATGTTGTTACTAGAACAATAAAATGTCTATAAATCATTTCTGTTCACAGATAAAAACGTAAACGAAATCACTAAATGAATGATAAATATAGGTACAAATTGATAAATAAATCATTAATCGACGGGCTCATATTTATGATTAATTGCAGTTTGAAATCTATTTATTGTAAATAATTTATAGACACGCGATGAGTTTATTAATGCACAAAAATAAATTGAAATAAATTAATCGTAAATATTAGGCCATTAAACATTGGAATAAATTAATTGTAAATAATGAAATAAATTATTTGTAAATAACCGTCCATTTAATAACAATCGTCTCCGTATGCTAGGCAATTATTTGGACTCCTTACCAGGCAATCATGAATTTAGAGGCATCCCGTCTACAATAAGATCACGGGACTCGAGCATATGACAACACTGATCTAAATGTGAAAGTAAGCAAGTTCAATTGATCACGTGATACGTAATGGACAATTTATATTATAATGTACGTGTGCGTGAAAAAATGCCAGTGAATGGAAGGGTGTTAATAATGCTGTTCTATTATTTGGATGACTGCATCACAATATCATATTTGGCGTAGTTTTATTATTAAGACATTCTTTGCTTAAAATGAAATGTATGAAATCCATGAACTATGGAATTTAATAAAATAGTACTGAGCCATACATTTGTTTACACGAAAAAAACAAATAACCGAATAATCTTCAGTTGCTGGTGGTAGGATATATTTTATATCCGGCCGGATAGAGACCACCGTACACAAGGTGTTAAAACCCGCCATAGTGGCCCACGTATTTGTGTCGCGCTCGGGGACCAGCCTGTGTATATCCTGTTCCAACGGGCCGGCATAATTGTGTCGACTGCCGAGGGGTAATCATCTTACTCCATCTAATCATCTTAATCCACTTACCATCAGGTGCAGTAAGGCTACTTTGCTGTGTCCATATAACAAAAAATATTTGATTAACATTATGATTGATTTTTATCAACACGCTAAACTATTTTACCTATGTTGTTTGTAAATATTATTTCAAGTCTGTGTGATACGGCGTGTTCCTCGAACACTCGCGACACATGGCTTGTAATGGTCAACACCATGACAGATATAATATTAACAAAAAGCGTTGCCACCTGCAATTTGTTTGACGGCGCGAGTAGGTCAACATTTCCACTGACTTCTGTGATTGGTTTATCTTATCAGGTTTGCGATGTGTGTCGCGTCGCTGAAATCTGTGGACTACTGCCTCACTGGCGCCCTTTGGGATAGGCAATATAGGTAGAAGAAAATTATGAAATAGGAACAATGCTCATCAATTTTTTTATTGAGAATTGTTTAGTAGGAAGGTAGATGAGAGATTGGGTATTTTATGTAATGACCAGTATTTATAGGCAATTATGGGGACGCTAAACATGAAAATAGTGTACTCTTTTCGGACGAACCACACTTCAGACCCCCCCCCCCGTCCCCCCGTGACTATGAAGGCTTCTAAGTCTCGAAACATCGGCAGAAAACAATAATATAAAAAACCGCGATAAAATCTGGGTAATAGTTTTATTTCAATGTCTAACATTCGCGTAAACATAAGAAATCATCATGAAAATAGTGTAAATTTAAGAATCCCAATTTTAAGGAGAATTGCACGTCACATTTCTAGACATATTTAGCTTCCAAATATCTTTCCTATAATAACTCAGTTATTTTTGTGTTTTTATAAATTTAAGGACACCTAACAACCTAAATTAAACAGCGTGGACTTAAAGTTTATTGAACTAAAAATCCATACAAAAATAAAAGTAAAACTAGAACACAACATAAGTCACTCAGAAGGCTCAGTTAAACAAATATGACGTACGCTTTATACTCGAGTCTAGATTTCAACTCGTTACTAGGTTACCGAGAAACATTATCAACTACTTATCATTATTTATAAAGTATAATTGAATGTAATGTTTTTTTTATGAGAATAGATTTTAATGCAATTATTATGGTATGATACAATCTTTTAGTCAGTGTAATTACTAGGAATAAGTCTTAACACGTAACCTTTACCGCAAATTAGTGTTTAATTAATCAATTTATTTATTTAGGCAACTTAGGTACACTTCTATGTATAATTGGCTCTCAAACAGGACGCGCCTACATCTTGAGAGCCTGAGATGTTCGAACATTAATCTTTGCTGCCATATAAATATTACTTTTTATTAACAATTGTTATTAGTATGTTTAATGAGTAAATGTTATATTTAAGTGCAGGTTACAGAGGCCCTAATAAAAGGATAAAACAATACAATGTGTGTATGTGTATGTGTGCGTGTGTGCGCGTGCGTGGGTTAAATCTAAGCCTTACAAAAGGGATAAAACAATTAAATGAGTGTGTGTGCGTTCAGGCTTATGAAATTTAGTAAAGTTATGAGTCTCCCTTTTAAATTCAACACGGGTAAATATGATAACTGCTTAAAATTGCTGTCTACCTTCATGTTTCAAGACGTGTCAAAATATCATAAATGCGAAAACTTATGGACACGTTTTGATGTCAACTCTAACTAAAGGCAAGTACGATTTATATCTAAGATTTACAAGCGAGCGGAGTCAAGAGTCTAACAACGAAGTTCACAACACTTCGCGGTACAATTTCCATTTGTCTTCATTTGTAATTTGTATGTTTGACAAGTCGAGGTCACTTAGGCGATATATCACAGCCCAATCGATGAATCTTATCGAACGTAGCCGTCGAGCTGGTACGCTGATTTAAAATGGGCTTTATCAGCATCGAGCGTGATAAGGAATTTCATTTTGACAGTTTATATAACTGACTAGAGATGCTTGAGAAGCTAGCCTTCTCAATATATGTTTTTTTTGGACAGGCCGGTGAGAACTGGTCGCTTGTTTATACTCGTAGTGTGGTGCACTACGCTCGTAATTTGAGATGCTATTGATAAATCTTATAATGGACAATTAATCATCATAATCATTAGCCGCAGGATGTCCACTACTGAACATGGACCTCCCAAAGATTTCCCGATCGGCCTTTTGGTAACGACCGCATCTAGACCTCTTTCGACTTAAGGTCATCTGTCCACCTGGTGAGTAGGCGTCCAACGTTGCGCTAGCCAGTTTATGGCTTTCACTCCAATGGACAATGGACAATAGACAAGACTCTTTCACTAAAAACTTTTGGACTAAGCAAGCGACAAAATAAAATAGTTAAATATGGATTTTAAGGTTTCACACCGTAACTCGTACAAATGACGTCATTTCACAGTCAAAAGAACCCGATCTACATGAGAACAAGGCGGAGAAACCGGTGCGAAGATAGGGTCGGCGCAAACCGAACGTAGTGACAATTAATTTGGACTAGTGGTAAGATCGAAATTTTCCGGAAGAGAACCCGACAACATAATTATAAGTACCCATATGCATAAATACGGTCTGCAAAGCGTTCTAATGATAATTAGATTTTACATAACATACGAAAGTGAAGCCGGCAGGAATCGGGTTATATGGATCATTGGCCACTGATCTCTACATAATTTTCAGCTAAATCTGTTCAGTCGTTTCCACAGTTACTACTTAAAATATCCAAACATTTCATACTTTTTACTAATATAGGTGAGAAAGTTACTAAAGTTGTTTTAGAAGGCAACCATGTAACTGCTGAACGGATTTGCATAAAATTTGACACAAAATTACACACCTAGGTAATAAAAGCTACTTCTATATTACCTAGGATAATATGGGCCTATCAAAATACAGCGAGACATATTTATTGCACGCGGTGAAGCCGCGAGTAACATGTAGTTCATAATACAAGTAAGGTTTCCTTCGCCTCGTTCGCGCCGAGCCTTCTACTAAACACCGTGAAGTGTCGCTTTCAGAACATATGCAAATAGATATTGTTAGTAAGCGAGCTTTGCGCACGTGCGATCATTATGCTATCGAAGGTTGTTTTGCGGCGAATCTTAGATCAATAACACATGTACATAATAATCCTTTAGTTGAGAAGCCTTTAGATTAATACAGGCTTCAAAAGATTTTTGCTTTGCGGATTCAAAATGGGTCAATCAGAATTAAGTTTTATGTACTCTAAATTATTTTTATTGGATGTAATTTAGTGGAGTTCGATCGACACTTGTGGCTAAAACGGCGTGAATTAATCTATATTTTGAAAGTAGTTTGTAAGATTTAACGTGTATAACTTTGGTCTCAATATATTTTTTAACATTATGTTAAATTCTCAAAGCATTGCTAAAAAAACTATTATGAATATACCAGTTAAATACCATAGTTTACGTATTAATAATAGAAGTATTTACCACGGTCGTGATTCCGAAATTATGCAGTTTTCAAGGTAACAAAACATTTAAGAATATGTTGCGATGTCAATTATTTGGAATCGGCGGTATATGCCAGTAATATGTAGCCGACTGGAACATATTACTGCCTACCTTTGGAAGGGGAGAAAGGCGTGATGATACAATGAACAGATATTGTCCATCCATGGTAGGCTGCCCATTGACCAAGTGGTTCACCTGCTGCTAAGAGTTTACCATCGCCCATAAACACCTATAATACTAAAAGAACCATGGACGCCTTGCATCCCTTTAGCCTCCAATTAGATGAGGAATTACCTCGCCTAGCATGTTTAATTCTTGAAACAAAATAGTTGCCCCGTCTGAACACGAATAGCAAGGCCATGCTTATCCACGTTGACAGATGAGATTTGCCTTAGACACTTGCCTCGCTCGGTCTCATTGATGCTTCGAAGGAAATGGCGTAGAAAGTTGAAACAGGAATCTAGTTCAACATTATATTTTGTACACTAATTTCAATGACGTGCCATGAAAACTCAAACGTACCCACTCGGCACTAAGTCCACATTCCACAGTTTTAAAATCAGTTTCACCTTATTAAAACCAAGGAAACCAATTAGCGATTCATCCAGTCGAAGCCATTGAGTTAAGACTTGGCCGTTTAGAAAAAATATGTGACGAAAGACGACCAGCAATCAATTAATAATGAGACAGCCGTGAACGGCGACAAGACTTACTCATTTCTGTACTATCTTACATCATGTTTGAAGAGGTAGACAGAAGAATCGATATTAATGCCATATCTATACAAATTATAAAACAGAGTCCAAAAAAACTCACTGTTTGTATGTGATCGATTTTCTCAAAATCTGGGAATATATATAGCGGGACTTTTATCCCGGAAAACTCTTCCATGCGGGCAAAGTCGCGAGCAAAAGCTAGTCCGACATAAATTCCAATTTCAATTTGAAAACTTGAAAAATAGTTGCCGGGCCGAGTATGAAACTCAAGTTGTATGTTGTTAACACGATCTACGGTAGAAATCTCTCCATAAATGGACAATAAAACCCACAATGGCAAAAAACCTCATTGCCACACGCTAAAATATTCTTTAAAAAATAAAAAGCCATTCAATAAAACATTGTTATAATAAAACTATAGAGTATGCATCCTCATTCGCATTATAATACAATGTAACACATTTTTCAGCGGTTACTGAAACCATTCTTCAAGATAACTATTAACGTAGCCTTGACTATGCAAACAGGAGATAACCGACTATTTATAAATAGCGAGTTATGAAATGCGATTATTTACTTTACATCACGTCAAGGGGAGACAGGGGATGTCACTTTATACTTTAGCCGAATTTTGGTAATAAAACGGAATTTTATGACAGGAATCGTTGTGTTTTGGGGAGAGGGATTATTTAAACTATCAAAAATTAAGAACGTATCGCTACCTAAATAATTATTAATATGTATTTTAAAACCTATTCCAGTGATTTAATGAACAAGCAATGATTAAGATGAGATCGAGGCTGCCGTGATGCGGTGCTTGCAGATAGCACGCAAAGGGACGTTAGTATTAAGTGATAATAATTATACGTTCAGTAATTATATCCTCAATCTACACTTCGCAGTTAAATAGTTACAGTTAATGTTATGATGGTAAAGTAGAAAAAGAATCATGGCCCAAAAATGATAGTCCCAAGGCCATTAAATGAGATTCATATCTTAAAAATAATAAAACGTGGAATCTCGAATTACTCCAGTCTTGATAAGCCGTTAATTCGCATGTTATCAAACCACTAAATCCAAATCGTAAACCTTGCTTGAAATTCTGACATTGAATTAGTCACACTAAATGGATGAATGAATCTATACACAAGGCATTTGTAAATTAGTTTTAATGTTAAAATCACATAATACTTGCAAATAGATTTTTCAAAAGAGAAGCCGATCATTACTACAATTTTATTGTTAATACCATCTGTAAGTCAAGTTTGTAATCTCGGTAGGAGTTGTATAACAAAAAAATAAAGCCGTTCGCCACTGACTTTGATTTTTATACTAATACGTTTTTGTAAATTGATTACATATTTCTGTTTACGGATTACTTATGCCTCGTATTGAAGTCGATATTAACCAGAAGCATCTTATTTCATACCTAGCTCATCGACATCGCGTCTTACTAGTTGGTTAAGTACACAGTCGAAAACACGCATTAGTTAATAAAAACCGATAAACAATTTCACGATTGCCATGACAATATTTAGGTCAAAATTGCGCACAAATTGAGCAAAAATATCTTGGACACAAACAAAATTACTATTCCAAAGCCGTAGCTTTTCTCACGACACTCAAAATTATGCTAATGTAAATTAATGTAGAAACTTGTCGCGCTACAAAAAACGAGAGCCACGAGTTATCACTGTTTATAGTATTTACTCATCACTTAAAGCATTAAAATTGCAGTTTATAATTCAAAATAGTAATTTTAGACTATAAACATAAAGAATTTAAAGCCATCGTCGCTTGAATTACCTTGTTGCTAAAAATTTACGTTTGAGTTAACAATAATTAATTTATTAAAGCCGTCATTAATCCACACTGTACTTACTTAAAATCGACTTTACATCACGACACTGACACTATCCGTGAATGGCTCGCTTGACGTGAATTCGCGTCAGCGTGCGAGTTACTACTGATTACGTTCAGCTATTATCATGAAAAAAAAACACAAATAAACGTTGTGATAAACCGTGGGACGATAGTCGATATGCGTCCGCTTGCGACGACGCACGATCTTATACTTAACTGTAAATAGTTGACTAATCAGTTACAACAGGGACGATTTTTAAGATAAAAGCTATCGATCAAGTTAACTTGACTGTAATAGTGAATTCTAATATATAAGTATTCATTCTTTATTATTATGAGTAATATTTATTTTGTTTTGATAAAATGCTTTATGCAGAGTCGGCATTGATGTAATTTTCATAATATATTATTGAATATAAAAAATATAAGGAATTTGTGTAATATTTACTTAATTGTAAAAATATAAACATAGTTGAAAGTAAATATTATTTAGGAATTACCTTTTTAAATAGCTTTTGAACTAGCAAGGAAGTCGTAAATAAATTATTTTCCAATTAGACCAAGACCGGACTTGCCGATAGTCGATACACGGTGTTAATTAGTGATTAAACTAATCAATGTTTTGGCTCTGTCTTAAATTATTTGACGTAAGAAAATGATAACAAATTGTTAAAACATTTATCAATGTTTTTTTACTAACGAGGTGATTAATTTAACATTTATTATAACTTTTTATTATTACTATTAAGTAATAGTGACTAAATAACGAATTGGGGGAGGTCTATGTTCAGAAGTGGACTTTATGAGGCTGATGGTTGATGATGATAAAATGACAACGTAGTAAAATCGAATGGCTCTAAAAACACGCAATTTTGTATACGAGTTCCTTGAGGTGGAGATCTGTGCATTGGGCACTGAGCACTGAACATTTTTGCGTTTTATTTGCCTAACATGATTAAATACCCTCTAGGCAGGACTAGTTTATATAAGCTGGTAGGTTATATTCATATCTGCTCTGTCCGAACATCGACCATCGTACACGAGTTATCCGTCATATCAACCCATCAATGTGAAACATTTTGGGATCAGCCTGTGTATTAATTATTCGACTTACTACGGATGATTATCTCCTGTCAGTCGAAACTAGACGTTACTCCTCTTACCATAGGGCTCTGGGTAGTCACTACTATACCCGCATGCAATATCAAATAACCATAGCTTATTTCATAAATACATTTGTGTAGTTCATACACACCGTAATGACCACCATCGTTGATAACACTATCTCGTAAGGCAAATTCGACCCAATGCGAGAGGGACAAAGGCCCAATTCGTCTGTTAATCTTATCGACCTGTCAAATTTGGGACGTGAGATATCTGCATCTGTATTTTTGGATCTTACTTAATCTTTGAGAATGAACGGTTTTGTGTCAGCTAATCCTGTGTTGCTACTGAACTGTTGCCAGTTGATAAAGAGTTAGTTTGTCGGATCTCGTTTTTCCTGTTTTCGTGATGGGATAAAGACATTTGATAATTTCTGAATAATAAAACATGTTTAAGTTTCCTTATGTTTAGAATAGGCTAGTTTTCTATGTTTAATTTGGTACATCATTTTATGTAGAACAGAAAATAATTTTCTGTGATCAGCATTAAAATGAGTAAAAAGCAATTATTCACACTTGAAATATTGTAAGCAAAATAGGGGGCGTGGTGGGTTATCTCACTATCTCTTTCTCACGCACGCAGCATTATGGCTAGAGACAGTCGGTGATGTCATAATTTTTGTTTTTTGACAGCAATAATTCCTTCCACTAAATTTCATATTCACAGAATTTATAAAACTTATTACTTATTATCGCTTGGATTTAAACAATTCTTTCTGTAAAATTTTGGATGATTTTCATTTTTGATAAATTATTTTTAAAAATATCAACCCCTCTATTGTGTTTCATGCGGATGTTTTTCGAAAACTAACAATATTTTCAGAGTTAATTATATGATAACGTCTTCCTTGAGAAATTAAATGTTTGTAAATTTCTATTGTAATTCACCTGTTTAATTCAAACTTTTTCATATTTCAAATGTTTTTTACAGCTCTTGCCTGTCATATTTTTATCTTAGAGTAACTTTGTTCTCTGTTAGTCTTCCATAGGGAAAATAAATTGAAAAAAATACCTAGACATTAATTGTACGTTTAATGACGGATATAGAAGTTCTTTTGAGGAAATATAATTGTCCTCGACAGGATTAAGAATATTTCTTTTTATTGTGCAATGAGTATAAAAGCAAGGATAGCAAAGAAATAAAAGTAGATTATTTTCTGCCCAGATAATTCACGAAAACCTTTATAAATTCGATTTGCAGCTAGCTTTCTTCCGCCAATCCCATTCCTTTACTTCAAATATCAAAAGCAGCTATAATTCTATAAGTACTATAGAATATTTTTATGGTAGGATATGTGAACAACCGAATACCGCCCTTGGTATACAAAGCATAGCCCGCAACAGCGGCCAACGTTCGTCGCGTTCCGGTGTCAGCCTTTGCTTATCCGGTTCCAAATAGGTCCATTAGTGTCGACTGAAGGATGAACATCTCTCGCCAATGATGAGATGAGAGAGATGAGATGAGATGCTCTAAACGTCACTCCACTTGCCATCAGGTGGCCGAGTCACTACCCCCTGCCCGTACAAACAAAAAAACGTAAATGACTTTGTCCAGTATTTTATATTAGGTAAGTGGCTTGAGGATATTTGTCAAGCAAACTGGTGATTAATATTTCGTAGAAACACACACCTATCAATATAGTTGTTTTTACATGACCCGGCACAAATATCATGTCTTTATTCCTTTAAGCATAAGAGTAAAAATGCAATCAAATTTCGAGCTTATTTCCGTCCCATGTTAGGGCGATTGTGGTATTTGGCACAGTGGGTTTTTAAAGCCAAAGATAAACATTTTTTAACAAATGAATGACGCGACGAGCAAGCTAGCCTGATAGTTGACGACTCATAAACAGCAACAATTCAAAACTTCAAATCACCTACACGCAATGAATGACATCGTATGTTACCCCATTACTAGTCTTGACGCATAATGCGGTTAATAAAACTCACACGTGTTACAAAGCAAGAATTTATTGCTAAGTAAACTAAAGGGAAAATGCAAAACCTTTTTATACTTAAATACAAATGACTACACATAAGGCGAAGTATATATATATCCCGATTACTGTCGGCTTCCCTTTTGTAATGTAAGTAAATTATTAAAATAAATTATTTTATTGATAAATAAATGATGATTTCTTATGTTTACGTGAATGTTAGACATTAAAATTAAACAAGTTTTTGGATTTTCTCGCGGTTTTAATATGTTAGTTTTCTCCCAAACTAAAATAAAATAGAAAACTAAAATATTAAAATCGCGATAAAATCCGAAAAATAGTTTTGTTTTAAATAAATAAATGATTAATATTTATAGCACAGTGGGCTAAAATTTAATTATAATTAGTATAAGTACCCGTGTTGTGGCTTCCTTTTTTGAAAATGTTACCCTTCACAACCGCTACACATTAAAGTTACCCTGTAAAGGTCGCCGATTCAATTCCCAACGTAAAAGTGGGTTACAATAATGTTTCTTACAAAGCTGTTTCTAAGTTCACAATTGGAACAAAATTGCATGATATATAAACCTCCATACAAGATAGCGAATAAATTCGCGGCAATCTTGCGGCCATTTACAATGGCTGCCAACGGGCCAATGAAATGCTTCTAACCGACTTATATACATGCATATTTATGATTCCCTGGTAATTGACGCGGATAACAACGTAAACTGTAAATATTTGCATTTTAAATGGTTTTCTTTTTTGATATTCTGTGCGCGTGCGCTATGAGTTTAGTGAGTGAGGTTGTCATTAGTGTTACAATTTCTATATTTAATTTCTATTTTTATTTTTATGTTTACTTTTGTGATATTGCGTCCATTTTTGCATTTTAAAATCGAGATAGTGCAAACTGTACTGTAGTAGATGGTGCAAACTGTTTTAATTTAATCATAATAATCAAATTAAATATTGAAGGTAGCATATATGTTTGCTGGTTACCTGTAGGTAGAAAGGTAATATAAACATCCATGATATCAAACCAATGCCAACCTTCGAGGATTACAGTTTGCGAAGGCTAAGACTTAAGTTTTCGTTCCCTTTGAGCCAATGAGATGCTTCCAACCTAATTATTGACCCGGATGCGGTATATTGTGCAATGTACGCATTAATTTGCTTTATAGACAATGTGGTATCAATAAAGTTTGTAGATCCACGCCAAGTGGAAGTAAAAACATGTATAACACCAAGAAAAATCACGATGTCAAAGATTAACCAATCACCGAATGGAAACAAAGCTTTAAGAAAAAATTGATTGACTTCAGTTCAAATGCCAATCACAGCCCAATAGACACCTTCAATTTTATTTGAATCAATACGAAATATTTTTAGATTATTGACACACTCTCACGTTGCGAGTAAATCTGACAGAAACCAGGGGCCTTATTCTCTATCCCACACGTTGTTTTGACAGTGCGTAACAAGCACGTATCACAACGCATCATGTTTAGGACTATAGAAATTTGGCTTACAGAATACCATTCCACGCACATTTCTCGAAGATAACATGACACGGCGGCGTTACGCGCTTACACTGTCATACAGAATAAGGGCCCAGTGTTAACCATCCGCATTACGTATGTACATAATATAAACATATATACACAATGAAGTTTATCGTATCTACATATCTATATTCACATATTTTTGTTTGATTACATCTAATTTAGTTACCAAGTTTCATATCTCCTTTTTTATTAAATTATGGAAGAATAATCGGATTATGTTTTTAAAGAGCCAAAAAAGGAAAAGATTGCGAGCTTGATAGTAATGGCCTTTTAGTAATAATTAAATATGCCATTCGACTTATTTTTATTTTTTACATTTATTAATTAACTTCATACAAAATAAAACAGAAAGATTGATTAAAATCCGGTAAAAAATCAACAAGTTATGGCTTTGGATTTCGGTTAGAGTCAAGAAACAAGAAAAGCTCCAATACGCGCACGTGACGTCATCAGGAATTACGATGTGTGCGAAAGAAAGAGAGGAGGCGATATCGTCACTACGCGCCCAGTCGCGTCTATATAATCCGATTCCTGCCAGCTTCCTTTTATGTCATTAGAACTATTTGCAAACCGCATTATTTGCATTTCAGTACCCATATGTTGTGTCGGGTTCCCTTCTGGAATATTTCACCTTACGCCACTGAGGGTCACGTAGCAAATATCCAGAATGTCGACAACTTGCATTCCGCCCTGTTTAATCAGACCGAAGGTCATCTTCCCTTTAAATTCCAAACCCCCCTCCCCTAAGGATATTACCCACCATTCCTGTTACGGGTTCTTATAGCTGATACTTCCAACCAAGCCAAAACTGCATTTGGTTCCATGCTATTTTAAAACCTAACACCACCAATACTTCTAGCCTAATTAATGAAGCCCTCAATTATGAAAAATTCCGGAACAGGTTATCAAGGTGACAACACTCAGCCTCAACCTGGATCCTTGGTTGCGCAACCAGACGCCAATTGAGCAACCACGACGGTCGCCAGCGGACGCTAACCGGCGCGCATCACGATTTTCATGATTTTTACATTTGCCCACCCAATTATAAGACGCATTGGGGACATTGTGAAACGGTAAGTAACAACGCAATAATTTCAATAAAATTTACATACATATTATGTTACTGCATACTATGTAAAAGAACCGTTACATTTTCTAATTTCAAAATAATTCTAGAAATATAAAAAAAAATAAAGGTAAAACTAATGAAATTTGAATTAAGAACACATTTTAAAATGTATTCTAATGAAGCTTTAGTTCGACTTTGTACTTTGTATTACAGACTATAATTAGCGCTCATAAGTTTGTAAAGCCAGACGATTAGTCGAAGCGTAGACACCGGCGTAATAGGCACACTATCCCGGACACAAACAATTCGCTACGTCATGACGTGCTACGAGTTGTAGCTACGACTGCTACGATAATGTTGATTTTTATTTTTTACCACATTGTTGATCAAATGCTTGTGTATGTATTTGAAATGGGTAAAAACACTAGCGAGAAGAAAAGTTAATAAGCATCTGGCCAGGTAAGTTGCATGTTGTAAACGAATGGACATTTTTTGGATGTATAATGATTTTCATTGTTTAAATAATAATTATCTCCTAAAAGCTTGGTGTTTTCTTCAGTTCAATTACTATGAATAGCATCTCATTATTTAAACCGCCGTCCATTCCACTGCAGTATGAAAACACGCAACTTGGCATTTTACGCCAGTTTTTCGTAAAACAGCAAGCCTTGCTTTAGATCTATAGTCGAATTCTAGCCTACTACATGCTAAATTGTAACTAAATATACATGTTATACTCGTGCAAAATACGTAACACACTACAATCCGTATTTTCGCGTCTATAAAATATATTGCTAATTCTACACACACGCATTTGGCCTGAAAACGATCAATTTTACTTGTCACTTTACGTCATTCTATTTGTACATTTCAAACTTATTTTTAGTGTCAAGAAATAAATATGAATCTGTTGCACTATATTCACAAATATTATAAAACTAGCGACCCTCCCCGGCTTCGCACGGGTGCAATATTTCCCCACTATTTAATGGATGTTATTATACATATAAACCTTCCTCTTGAATCACTCTATCTATTAAAAAAAACGCATCAAAATCCGTTGCGTAGTTTTAAAGATTTAAGCATACAAAGGTAGGGACAGAGAAAGCGACTTTGTTTTATACTATGTAGTGATGTCAGAATTTTCACTAAGTTATGAGTCTCTTGTATGGGAATGTACGCTTGGGTAAGTACAAAGTCTGCAGTGGCGATGTGAAATTTACTGAAAGGGTACCGAACACAACATATAGGTACCGAACACAACATATAGGTACCGATATGCATAAATGTGGTCTAGAAAACGTTTTAATAATAAGATTCTACATAAAGGAAGTCAGCAAAAATCGGATTATATCAACCCTTCACCATTGAAATGTGTCTATTCATGCTACCGAGAGAAATCTGATAAGAATCCTTCGCCACTGAAATGCTGTGTCTATTTATGCTACCGAGCAAAAGTACACAGTCACTTGTTCTTTATAGATTCTGCAACAATTGTGTAATATTGGAAAAGATCGCCCCAATATTTCTGTCAAGTTTTCTTGATTTAAACAAATTCATATTACCTCTTTACCTGATATTTATTTATATTAAAAACCCAATTTCAGTACACAAATGTTGTTTACTTCTGCACAACGTCCTTAAAATCATTTAAATCAATGCACATTAACAAACATAATACTATTTATATGATATAACACAAGAGGCGACAAAAGATATCTTTTAAACAGTCACGTTTTCAATATATGTGAAACGGAACGTCACGACGCCTTTGTATATATATAATGTTTGTACGTATGTGTGTCAAGTGAAGATAACGATAGCGCTACACTTGAGTTGTCAACATTTTTGAGATTTACATAAAGAGTAAACGTAACTGTTTGTTATAAGGGCCTGTTTGACCAGTTTCAAGTCAATTTTATTTCACAGTTTTGTATTAAACAGCTAATGTGGATAGTATTCATTTTATTACCATATATTTTGGTAATAAAATGAATACTATCCACATTAGCAATTAGTAATAAACTACCATGGAGTATGGAGTCTGACTTTTGTATATATTTATGGAACGATTATCATTTACTTCGAAGTTCTTAAGTATTCTTTAGGTTAATTTTTATAAGGAATATTGCTTAAAAAAATGGCAATACATTAAGCTAAATACGACGAAAATAACGCGATGTATTAAAGTATCAATATATTCCTAAACCAGTGTAATAACAAGGTCGTGTTAGGGCTCTTGCCAATCGACATTCATGAGTCGAATATAAGCTACTTTTAATCTCGGAAAAATACACTGAGATTCTGAGAAAGACCTAACGCGAGCGAAGTCGCGATTAACACTTAGTGTATATTGCGATGTGTAATTTAAACATATCGCAATTCTATATTTTTTAAGAGCTCGAAAGATAGTAATCTAGGTAATCGGTAACTTTCACAACAACTACTTTAAACTAATCCATCCATAAACCAGACATTGTTTACCATCAATAGACCTAATTAACTACTTACAATGGAGTGACTTTTACTGAAAATAAAGGTGTTGTTTCGGGATAAAACCAACACCTTAAACTTAAAACATATTTGAAATAAAAAGTTATAAGACCAAGGTGGCTGCATGTTTATCCCTTTTTTATTTTACTAATATTTCACACACAAATAATATATTTCATATTTTTGAATGTTATATTAAAATCTCTTGATGTGTCCCCATTAAGGTATATTATTCTTTCGAAACATGTTTAATAAATCGAATAAAAAACTCCACAAACAACCATTCCCTGACATCCTGAGACGTGAGATGTTAAATCTCATGTCCAGTAACTACACTGGCTACAATGTGCCTCAAACCGGAACAACAGTGACTTCACGCTGCTGCTTGGCAGAAATAGACATTGCAATAGTACCTACCCACGCGGACTCTCACATATGAAAGACCTACCACCATTGATTTGATTTCTGCGATTTACTGAAGATGGGAAATTGGTTGCAATATAACTGTCATTTTGTTAACAAACATGATGAAACCGTTGCGTGTATTAACATATGAGATACCTACCACCGTCTAAGTATACATACATTATGATTTTTTTTTGTAGTACTCTTCGCACCACTCTCGTCCTAGGGGGGACAAGGGTTTTTACTTATCCTTTATTTTTTTTTCATTATGAAATATTAGGCTGTATGAGAAATACCTTTAAGTAATAAAATGAACAACTAAACCCGGGTGAGAAGCGAGCGAGCGTCGCGGCGCCAACGTCGCCTCACAAATGTAAATTCTGTTTACACTAACGCATTGTAGTTTGCCATGTTGAGGTACATTATCTTTGTAATTTATTGCTTTTGTACGGCTGAATGCCTTAGGAAACTTCCCGAACGTACCGAGGGGATTCATTCAGTATTTACAATCGTAATTGTTTTTCAAATTACATACAATTAAGATTTTTTGTGATGTTTTTAAGACGTTCTATTACTTGGTATTAATACACACACATTCATCACGCATTTATCCCCGAAGGGGTATGTAGAGGCGCAACCAAAGCACCCATTTTTCGCCAAGTGTGTTCCGTCCCATAATGTGATAGAGGCCGAGCCTATCGCCATATTGGGCACAAATTCCAGACTCCGGGCTGATACTGAGCAGAAAATCCCAAATATCACTTTTCCCGACCCGGGATTCGAACCCAGGATCTCAGAGCGCTGCCGTACTGCACATGCAGTACAACTACGCCACCGAGGCAGTCGGTCTTGATGTGTAGTTAATTATATAATTTTCTTTTAATGTATTACTAATCTACTTTTGAGCATCTAGCTTGTAAGAAATTGTTGCACTTATAAGTTATATTGATTTTGCAAATCAAATAAATATAAAAGAAGTGAGGTAGACACCGGTGAACTACTTTAATTGAAAATTTAAATTGTTATAATATGTTATATTTACTTACATAATATTATAAATGATTAGAAACAGTATGGAGTTTCGTTACTCGAGTAAATAAATATAAATAAAATAAACATATAAGCTTAAATTTATGAATGTCGGAGTGTGTTTCATTATTTTTTTTAATGCAACGCCATCTTTCAACAAGTAATGGAACTCATTGTTCGTCCCATATAAATATTAACATGCTCTGTTTACATATCTAATTCACGTCTGGTTTTTATACGTGTTAAAAAATTTAAAACTATTTACTGTCCTCGCTTACTATATTACGATTGGTATAATGATGTAATGCAATCCTAATCCTTCTAAGTTTAGTAAACAATAAGTGGAGTTTAGATAGAAGTGGCTGCCATTACTAACCTTTTTTAATTAGCTGCAGATATGTTTTTCTGTATTCACTAAAACATGCCATAGCTGAATTACTTATTGAACGTCTCTAAATTATATTATGTTTAATTTGCTGGGCTTAAGTCACTTTTAGATTCAATTATATACATGTTGAGTTTTCCTAACTTGGGCTTACATTATAGCTATAAGTTATACTATTTAAATGATTGTAATCATAGTGTTAAGTATGCTGGATAACTCAATAAATCTATCGCGAAAACATCTAGAATACCAGGAATTATAATTATTGCTGTTCTAGCCTTAAAGGAAGAAATTGAGGAAAGTAAAGAATTGTTTTTTTGACGTCGATAATCTTTTATACGAAACGTAAATATTCACTTTCGTTTTCTGTTAGACTATTGTACATAGCCCCGAGCCCTATACTGTAAACAAACGTGTGATATAAGAAGGAACTAACCACTTGACCTTAAATATCAACGACCTAACACCAAATACGCGTTCGTTAAACATGTTTCATAGTAAATATGACTGGCCGTATCTTATCAGACTGCGAGATGATCGTTCAAGCCAACTGATGGAACTTGACAGAATTTGGGACTCATTGCCGTTAAATGGTTCCGGCATTTGAATTATTTAAATAAATAATATAATATTAGGCCTGTATTAAATTCTGTCCCGCTAAGCACGTGTCTCTTTTAATACTGAGAGGGACAAGGCCTTAGTCTACAACGCTGGCCTAGTGCGGATTGGTAGACTTAACACACCCTCGAAATACCTATAGAGGACTCTCAGGTATGTAGCTTCCCTCACGATGTATTTCTCCGCCGTTAAACAAGCGATAATTTACAAATACACACATAGTTCTAGAAAAGTCAGAGGTGTGTGCCCTTGTGTTTTGAACCTGCGGATATTCGTCTCGGCAGTCCGTTCCTCGCTCAACTACGCTATCGCTGCTTTTTTTTATTCAATGGCAATTAGCGCCTCTCTTACTTTATGGGGTAACATAGCTCGCGCACGTAGATCGGTTTAATTATTGTAAAGCTTTTCGTTCATATCCCAGCAATAGTTTAGTTGATAATCCTTACATAACAAAGTTCCCCAGTACGTCTGTCTGAATGTGATAAATTCAAAAACTACCGGACGGCTTTCGATGATTTGGTACTGATAATTCAAAACCCTGCGAAGGAGGCCAATTTTATCCCGGAGATATAGCGAAACTTTTATCCCGGAAAACGGATTTTCTCTGGCGTGAGTTCCGAGAGAGATATGAGAAATCCCAAAATCAATCATTGTATCCAACAAGAATACAAAACATCACGGATATTATAACCAAATTGTTATCCCAACTAATAAAATATAAAGTAAATTAGTTCAACTCCTCACGTGGAAACACAATAACAGCATGCTAGCTGGAAGAGATATTACCCATTGTAAAGAATGACCTTCAGACAATAACCTATAAGTAAAGATCTACATCTCATCATATTTTGATCGGAAATAAATACAACTAGCAATACACGAGGTATCTAATTGATCTAGTATGAGGTATTTTAGTAGCAGATTAGAATGTCTAGTTTCAATTACGACTTATTCTCGTATTTATCATTTCTTCCAGTAACAAAAGTGGATAGGATCTGGAGTCATGGTGAAGATTTTGTTCTTCTGTTTGTCAAGGAAGCCTTTGAGTAAAGAAACACCTGGTCTAGTAGAAGGTTTAAAAGAGTTTAAAATCCAGTAGTGGCGAAGGATAAAATCGTAACTGAACCCGACACGACATATATGTATACTTACTAATATGCATGAATGTGATCTGCAAATCGATCTTGATATTAGATTTTACTTTTAGCGGCGATAACCTAGTTGGTTGTGGAACGGACTGCCGAGACGAATGTCCGCAGGTTCAAATGCCAAAGGGCGCACACCTCTGACTTTTCTAAAAAATTATGAGTGTATTCTTTGTGAATTATCGCTTGCCTTAACGGTGAAGGAAAACATCGTGAGGAAACCTGCATATCTGGGGAATTCTCTATCAGGAATTTTCGAGGGCGTGTGAAGTTTTGCACTAGGCGAGCGTGGTGGACTAAGACCTATTCCCTCTCAGTAGTAGAGGAAGCCCGTGCCACACTGTCAAAGTACGAAAGGGAAGCCGGCAGGAATCGGGTTATATAGTCCCTTGGCCACTGAAAGCCATAGTTTACCTAGTACTTAGTAATTCCGCTCAAACACAACAGTAATATTAATAGATTACCTAACTCGACCTAATATAAATCCCTGAGGTAATTTTCCAAAATGTTCCTGAGAGGTATAATTCCAAAAACATTTATTAGGGGCCGGCAAATGTTACGATAATGATAAATAGTGAAATTAGAGTTGACTTCGTAGTTATTTGTTTTAGAAGTGACGAAAATCCCAGATAATACTCGGAAAGATCAAAAACACAACTAGACAATGGTGCAAATGGAGCGCGAAGTGTTGTTTTTAGCCAATAATTGTTTAAATAAGGCCACAATGACCTTAGTTTTTAAGCTATTTTGTTATTCACAGCTGCATCTTATTGTTAAAATATAGCAATACAAGGTTAAAGTAGGTACAGTTGGTCGAATGATGGCATTTTGTGGACCAAAACTGGTCGTGTATTTGAGAATTCTATAGGTTTGTGTTAACTCAACCAAATTAATTTTGAATGTTTTTTGAAAAGAGTATATAGCGCCGGCGCCATCTTGAAGTGTAATAAAGGCAGGTAAAGGAACAAGATTTAGGTTCACGCTTTTGTCTTCGAAAGGATAGGCGAAACCACTATTTCAACAGCTCATCAAGATTACATACATAATGTGATCAATAGAAAACCTATTGCCATAGCCGAAATTATGACCAGGACTACACACAAACAAAACACACATCGCTCTTACTTCCGAAGGGATAGACAGAACTGCAACCATGGCACCCATTTATTAATTGTACTCCATCCCATGATGTGATAGGGGGAGGGTCTATAGTCCTAATAGGCACAAATCCAGAGTCCAGATTGATACTGCATATATCACTGTCCCTGAGGTATTCGAATCCAGAATCTAAGCGTTGACGTACCACGCACGCAACACAACTACGCCATCAAGGCTACACAGCTGTTAATAATTTTGTCTTTTTATTAAATTTATAAATCAAACTCAGAACCTCATAGTTTCAAGTCTATGCACATAGCACACTACTCAACCAACGAGGCGACATAAACACCACAATAAGCGTATTTATCAAACGAGAGTGTCACTTCACAGCCTTGGCATTGTTCGAATTAGTTCCGCTAGTATAATTTTTTTCTTCACAATTTACTGGATAATGACTAATGGTGCGGCAGTTAGCGCCTTTAGTTCCCGTGTGAATAAATAGATAAATGATTTGTGTACACTAAGGTGGAATACTCTATTGCTGGAAAAAAAAAACATTTTTGTCGTATATTTTGCGATATCTCTAGAGAATCCAAATCTATAGGGGTACTTTCCGTTGACAGTCAAGCATGAAATTTGGCAAGAAGCAACGTTTTACAAGAAAAATTAACTGACCGGTAAATATGTACTATAACAACACAAAAGCTATTTTATATATGTATGATGATTCGGCACAATATTTTAATGATTTGGTTGTCCGAGTTGGTACCACTCATAAAAAATTGTCATAGTAATTTAGGACTTAATAAGCTCAATAAAACTGTGGATAGAAAATATTCTTATACCTTTCTACACAAACTTAACTAAACACGTGTACAGACCGAAAAACGATAAAAAATTGTATCGATGACAAAAACTTACACACATAAATATAGACTGTATTCTCTGTACACAAAGTTCAAATTGTTTCAAACGTGTAACGCGAACTCAGCATAATTATTTTATTAATACGAATATTTAAATACTCGTATCTCGTGTCAACGCCCTTTGTTTCAGGTGGAAATAATTCGTCCGTGTTTTTATTAAGATATCTTAAACATATTTAGTATATGTCATGCCTATTTGAAACGGTAGTTACTGTTGAAAATAGGACATTTCAATGTCTCATAGATGAATGTTTTTATACAATCAAGGAATATTTGACATATAAAGATATATAATAACCCCCAGAAAAATCTATAAGATATAGTATTTATATAGGGAGTACTGTAAATTAAACATATGTGTATTTACGCATTACCTAAAGCTTATTTCAATAAGAAATTCATATAGATATAAATATGATAGACTAATTATATAGATAAAGAAAAACAAATATAAAAATTTGATTATCTCCCTGCTCTAATAGTAAGTACGTATATACAATTTTGCATACTATTGAAACGGTGAAACATACATGTAATATATTTATATATATTTAGCATCATAATTTATACTATGTTTTAGCAACATATATTGAGTTAATTTGTGTTTATAAAAAATATTTTGAATTCGACACCAATATACGATCAAGACAAAATGGCGCATATTGGAGGAGGCCTATGTCCAGCAGTGAAAAAAGATATAGGCTGATGATGATGATGATACTATCAAGGTAAGAAAGTTGCTGGATGCAATTCGCTTTCACCGGGTCAGTATGAAAACGTTTTGGAGACTATTAGACACCCTGTGAACATAATGATAGCAGTCGCGCAGACGCATCTATCATCAGCAACAGATGGAAACATCTAAACGACTGGACCATTTGTTAATTAGCTCGCTATATTAATCTTGCTAAATATTCATCCAGGAATGAATAGCATGGCGGCGATAATCTAGCAGGGAGTGGAACGGACTGTTGATATGTCTGCAGGTTCAAAACCCTAGGATGCTTCTGAATTTTCTAAAGTTATGTGTGTATTCTTCGGAATTATCGCTTGTTTTAACGGTGAAGGAAAATATCGTGACGAAACCTGCATACCTAAGACGTTCCTATAAGCATCTTAAGGGTGTGTGAAGTCTGCCAACCTGCACTAGGCCAGTGTGGTGGAATAAGGCCTTTTCAGCAGTAGAGGAGGCCGGTGCCCAGCATTGAGACAGTATACAATACAGGAATATTATAATCACAAGCATGTTTATCTATATATATAAAAATGAATTGCTGTTCGTTAGTCTCGCTAAAACTCGAGAACGGCTGAACGGATTTATCTTATCTTGGTCTTGAATTATTCGTGGAGGTCTAGGGAAGGTTTAAAAGGTGAGAAAAATTCGAATAATTGCCGGGAAAATCCTCAAAACAGCATTTTTCTATTTCCCATACAAACGTTTTCTAACTAATACGTAGAGTCAATTTGAGCTTTATTGCTATTGTATAAAGTTCACTGTTGTCTAAGCAATGTAGGTGTGTTCCTAACATCAAAGCAGTGTGCGTTGGAGCACAGAATATAATAATGTAATGTCGCGTTCTGAAACTCAACAAAAGTGATATCGCGGACCCGACTAAATTGAACAGTAACAAAATTTAATATATCATTAGTTATTTGGTTAGCTTCACGATATTATTTCTTTTGTTTTACTTTAAAATGCATGTTTTCGTTATGGACAATTTTTGAGCTACTTTTGCATATCTATACTTATAATAAATCTGTAGAGAGGTCAATTCTGTACATGAAATATATTTCCAAAATAACTGGGGGTGATTAGGGATCGATACTGATGCCAAAAATGCAATAAGTAAAATTTTTGTCTGTCTGTCTGTATAACCGTTATAGAAACAAAAACTACTCGACGGATTTTAACTTAACTTGGTACAATTATTTTTCATACTCCTGAGCTGGTTATAGTATACTTTTCATCACGCTACAATTAATAGGAGCATAGCAGTGATGGAAAATGTTGGGAAAACGGGAGAAGTTACTCCATTTTTAAGCTTCCGTCATTACTTGTGCAACATTAATTGTTAAAATTTCCTTCGATTTCACCAGGATCCCATCATCAGACCCTGACCGGACAATCGGACCACCTGCATACCACCATAAATTAAAAAAACATCCCGACAAATTGAGCACCTTCTCCATTTTTGAAACCCGAAATCCACGCGGGCGAAGCTGCGGGCGGAAGCTAGTAGTGGAATAAAAATGTTTGCATGAGTCGGAACGCAATATAACAGTAAAATATTTGACATTATGTGTCATATCTTGCTTTATGTGCTTTAGATAACTGGCCTGTATTAACAAAATAAAAATCTGTGTAAAATATGAATGTTGCAGAAAAGTTCAAAATAAGACAATTTTCAAAATAGCTGATATTGTTTACCTGATAGTAAGTGGAGTGGGGTCCAAAAGAATGTCGACTGACGAGAGATGATTACCCCTCGACAGTCGACACAATTATGCCGGCCTTGGAAAAGGATATACACTGGCTGATCCCGGAACACAAAACACTTACGCGAGCTACTATGACGGGTTATATATCTAGTTATACACAGGATGATCCCGGATAATTGTGACTACTGACGAGAGATGATTACCCCACGACTAAGCTATTGGACCACACTCCACTTACCATCAGGAGCAGTGGGGCCACTTTGTGCACGTATAAAAAAATCTCCATTATTTTTAACTACTTCTACCTAAGACATAAAACAAAAACTAACATTAAATTAAAAATAAGTGTATATTTACGTAACATTATATACACTTGTAGACATTATGAAAAACGCCTCATTTTCACTACATCAACAACACAAAAATTACAGCTAAACACTATAAGCTTTTTCTGTTTAAACTGTATTTTAATGTTAAACTCATCTTTTATTTCCCTGCCACGTAATTGTTGTGGTATTTTAATGAGAAAAGAAGTTTAATGGCAGACCACGCCCATAGTAACATCTAGAACTAAATACACGTCATGAAATATGGCTCATAATGCCTAGTAATTACTATGGCGCCTAGATTTTTTTAAAGTCGTAATAACTGAAGCACCTGTCAGAGATATAAATTGAAGGTGTTAGTATCTGCTTATCGCTAGCAAAAGTCAAAACACTTACAGAAGTTTTTAAAAACAATCCCGATCTCATTTTCGTTCGATCTAAAAAATTGACCTATCGGTATAAGTTGCTTTTGACATGCTCATTAATGATTTATTTTAATTGGTATTCTCGGTTTTGAGTCCGAAATTAAGTTTGCGATCATGTATTGAAAATGGCCTTTAGTAGTATAAATTGACAAACAAAAAACAAAACAAATATAACACGTTTTTATCCCAAAAGGGGTGGGGAGAAGTTCAAAAAAGACACCCACTTTTCGCTCGCGTGTTTTGTCCCATGATGTGATAGGGGACGAGCCTATCGCCACGCCGGGCACAAATACTGACTCCAGGCTGATACTGAGCAGAACCCAATATAACTTTGCCCGACCTGGGGATCCAACCCGAGACCTCTGCAATGCAGTCGTACGTATTACAAACATGATTTTAGAACATAGTAATTATACAAATGCTTATATCCTAATGGCTTTGGTAGTTTCATCGACATGACGTCTTAAGGGATATAAATTAACTGAAGCGAAAATTAGACACAATTTTTTACTTAGCTTGTAAAAAAAAACAATATTAGAAAGTATTTTTTGCAATGCACAGTAAAAACAGACAATAATTATATCACGCCCGCATCATTATTACGAGCGATAAGCACTTAGCAAATCCTTGGAATATTTACGTCTAAAAATAAGTCCTCATTAAAGAGGGAGATGATCTCTCCATGCTTGATTTCCAAGTTTATATCATTGATAAAAGAAGCTTTACGGATTTATAAAATGGATGATTTTACATTAATTATATCAGCCTTGTATTGATTTAATTGTGGACAGACCTTCTATAGGCGTGCGTTGCGTATATTCCTTACCTTACCAGTTTAGCAATCCAGGAAGAATTAGCAAGATTTCTTGATGAAAGCAATATTAACAAGGAATCATAATTATAACATTTTAAAAACTCAGTGGTGATAAAAAATAATGACCTATCAGAGATGTTTAAGGCGATAGTTAAAATTATAGTTAGAGACATTTATTTGCAATAAAATTGCGCGGTAATGTTTCGTAGGAGGAAAATGGTAAGGAAAGTCGGGTATTCCCGTATGGTGTGCGGCAGCCTTGGCGTCCAGTTCGCATACTGATTCGAATCCAACAGGACTGGTTTTAAAGATCACAAGCAATAAAACTGACCAAAGCCAGCGTTTGTATAATTTGTTAATCCATACTATAACATGCAAAAGGAAATTTGTCTTACATTTTCACGACTAAAGGCCCATTCATAAATACGTAATTTTTTCGTCTCCAATAATAATGTCAAGGGTACATTAAGTCTGCCTCCACTAGGCCTAATTCCTCTGAGTAGAAGGAGAGGAACGTGCTTAGCAGTGGAGCAGTATATAATACAGAGCTGGTGTTATTAATTACAAATATTGTTAACTAGCTGACCCGACAGACGTTGTCCCGTCTCGAATTTGCAGCGCGCATTCTGTCAATCGCTGACAGTTATTTCAAATAATTTACAGTAATATAAAATTAATATTTTCGTTTTCTTAAATTTTCTAATTTTCCGCGCGATTTTTTGCATTTTTTTTTTATAAGAACCTTCTCCTGACAATAACAAACAGAACAAAAAAAAATAGTGAAATCGGTCCAACCGTTCACGCGTGATGGCTTGACTAAGGGAAATAGGGATTCATTTTTATATATATAGATTTTGATGGACATTGTACATTATTGTTAGAAACTTATCAGTAATGATTCAGGATGATGATTGTTCAGTTAATGGGCAGTTGGTCTTACTATTAGGCGGGTTATATGTTCGAACATTCAGAAGCAGGCGAATTAATATTGCAACTGTGAGACGTAACAGACTTGTTTTATTTATTTTTGTCTTAGAATTTCACTTTTCCTTAAACAGTTATATTAAGGCTTGATATATCGACCTTCTTTACATATTTTCCTCCATACTTGAAGAGATTTAAGATAGGCATAGTATATGAAAGTATATCTTCATGTCATTTATTTTTCTGGCTGATTAAGTGGCGTACTATTGCGGGTGCCGTACATCGCTCTGAGGTTCTGGGTTCGAAGTCGGGTAGTGGCTAAATCAAATTCCAAACCCAAACAAGGTTTTAGGAATATAAAAACATAAATTGTCCCACCTGAGAATCGAACTCAAATCTCAGAACTACGATCATAGTAGATCGATGATAGTTGTACAATCAGCCACAAAAGTAGTTGATTTCCAATCGATTTTAAACTTTTCTGTGTAGAAACTTCAAAGAGTTCACTTTATTTAAAATAAAAATAATAACATTGCGATTGAATTAATTGCGTAGAAGAGTTTTCAAGTTTTGAATTTGCTCAACAACTTTTGTTGTTGACTGTACCTGTCAACATTCGTAGAACTACACTCGTGGATAGTTGTCATGCCGGTATACAACCAAGGGAGGTCAGATGTATGTATTTAATGATAACATAAGTTAACAGTGTTAGGTAAAACCGACTCGTTATTCCAGTGAAAAGTAATTGGGCGGGTTTCCAATGTATCCCGAATCCTGATCTTAAATCAGTTTTATTTTATTTTGATTTTAATCAACAATTTATAACCTAGTTTTTTTTTATAACATCAGGTGCAGTAAGGCACTTTTTCAAGCTCCGATAAAAGAAAAGCAGCGATACCCTAGCTGGGAGTGGAACGGACTGCTAGATAAATGTTCGCAGGTTCAAAACCCAAGCACACACATCTCTGACGTTTCTAAAATTATTCTGTTTGGTCCAATCTCATCATCATCATCATCTGACGTGTCCGTGGTTTGCAAATGACTGACGTATTTAAAAAAGTTTCTTAGCTAAGTACGGAGCGATGCTGTGATAGTAAATTTCTAATTGCTTTCGGCATGACAACCTTCGCAATGGTTAGGCATAGGCGCTCTGTGATTGGCTAATATTTTGATACAGCCTTATAACAGTTGGCTGTCAGATAAACAAAGCTGAGAAAAGTCAAATAAAACTATGAAATAGTCGACACTGCGTTCAGACGCACTGTGCGTCCGCATACTATTGTTTGTGAAACCGGGTGTAAAAAGTGAATATAAACTCAGTCTTATCTGGAACTGAAGACGCGTATACGAAGAATATTTCGACAACTTTGTGTCATATAACAGCGCAATTAAATAAATTTAATTTACTGGTAATAAAATATATCCATTAAAGCATAATATTAACGGCAATAAGCGGGTCAAGTTAATTTCGGATATGGCTTATTAATTCAATCTAATATTAACTACTTATTCGTTGGTGTCACAAGCTTTATTGAACATTTAAACGACATAAAATCGTGGAATATACGTGTCCACTAACATATCGATATTACTAATAGCCTAGTTGGGTGTGGAACGGACTGCCGAGACGAATGTCCGCAGGTTCATAACCCATGCACGCACCTCAGACTTTTTTAAAATCATGTGTGTATTCTTTGTGGATTATCGCTTGCTTTAATGGTCAAGGAAAACATCGAGACGAAACCTGTATACCTGAGAAGTTCTCTATATCAATTCTGAGGGTAAGTGAAGTTTACCAATCCGTACTAGCAGTAGAGCAGACATATGCCTAGCAGTGGAACAGTATATATTACAGGGTTGATATTATTATTGTTTTTCTCTTACCAGTGGCATTGAAAGAAAATAAATTTATTTTAATTTAACATTAATCATATTACCCATCAAAATCGTATCACCCACAACAATGCGCACGCGCACGCCATTGCAAAAACGAGTGCGGCTCGAGCCGGCGAGTGGCCCGGTTTCTTAAGGTGAAGGTTCGAAGCCGGCTCAATGACTCGCGTATAAATACACACTACGTCATACAACGTGTTCACATCCAAAGTAAATGGAACGTGGACATTGACGTTACTATAAAAAAGACAGTATTTTTTATGTATTTATGAGGAGTTAGATAATAGATGATACTGCCCTTATGTTAAATTTCAATGTAACGTTTCTGTAATTAGATTTACAAGTCTTAAGACATTAAAATGTGTTAAGACAGTTTTGAACCTGCGGACAATCGTTTCGGAAGTCCGTGCCGCTCCAAACTAGGCTAACGCCACGAACTTAGGTATAATTTTGAAAAATAAATAGATAATTATGAAGTTAATTTTACATCATAGAAAGAGTTTGATTTCACTAATTGTTGTATTTTTTTGCTTTCTAAAGGCCAAAAATTATTCTTTATCATTTACTGATCACGTATGATTCAGTAAAACAGTGAAATAAATTCCTCTTTGTATAATTACGTATACTTTCAACTCAAAATGAATTATCACCAAAACATTTATATTTCTCCTACCAAAAGAGTAGGAGAAATATAAATATTAAAGCATTATTTGTGCGACTTGCCAACACTAGCTAAGCTATTTGTGGTACAGTTCAAGAAATATTAACGCACTATTTTGTACGACTTACTAACTAAGGGTCAAGTTTTCCGGCAGTCTGCTTGACGTCAATATAGACTTAATAGGTAATTTACCTAGAAACATGAAGTGTAAGCAATATTACATATAAAAATGTTGGGTTAGTACGCCGGATCTTTTTCAAAGACGTTATCATTATATAATTACATTTAAATTGCTTTTCATCATCAGACAAAATACTTCACTATACCAACTATTGAAGCAAATAGTTATGATGCTGAAAGTTGTTATTTTATATAGATAAGGCATAGTAGCCTCTCTGCACCTGGTGGTAAGAGGAGTGTGGTTGACATGAGAGATTACCCTTCGCCAGTCGAGAAAATTATGCCGTCCTGTTTGCCACAAGCTGATGACGCTGCCGTCAACTAGTTATAATCCCATATCTACAGATTTTAGGATACGAGCAAAGAACTGCGCCTTAATTTAAAAATAATGCTACTTGATAACAATCAGTGATATCCTAGATTATTATCTATATTAAAAAATAGGCCTGATTTAGTTCCCGACCTAGGATCGAAGTCAAATATTACGGCTCCCTTAATCACCACACCTCCACCCTCCGATCAAATAACAAGAATCGCAAACTGAATTATAAAACAAACAGACACACATCACACATTTATTCCCGAAGGGGTATGCAGAGGTGCAACCAGAACACCCATTTTTCGCCAAGTGTGTTTCGTCCCATGATGTGATAGAAGACGAGTCTAACACCATATTGGGTACAAATTCCAGACTCCGGGCTGATACTGAGCAGAAATCCCCAAATATCACTATGCCCGACCCGGGAGTCAAACTCGAGACCTCAGAACGCTCCTGTACCGCGCATGCTATGAAACTACGCCACAGAGGCAGTCTTAAGACCGAATTATCGTCACAAGATATAAAATAAATGATATCAAAAAATCTCTAATTTTCAATAAATTGAGGAAATAATTCCCAAAAAATCAGTGCATTATTGATAATCTTCGAAATACACTCACACTAATGGCGCAGAACGTAAGCGACAATTAGTGATAACAGACCACTTACTATCACTGACACGTGTTTATTCACCGCAATGCGTTAACTCGTAAAATGATAATCTTCCGTCGATATATTACATAGTATGTGTTACGTACCAATATAATCTTCATATTAATAGGAAATACACAAAAAAAATATTGCTAAAATTAGAATTCGATGAATCTGAATTAATAATTTCATATACACAGGTGTTTGCTCGCGGTTTCACCCTTGGGACGGATATTCCTAAGAATACTTCATATATGTTTTCGGAACGAAATGGAGCCTATTAATCCAGGATGTGATAGATGTTTTCATATAAGTCTATTCACTAGGTTTCGCTCACTGCTCCGCAATGGTGTAATAATTGTTCCGGGATAAAAGTCCCGCTTTATATTTTCCGGGATAAAATGGAGCCAATATTTTAAGTTAATACACAAAAATACTTTCATTATGATTGTCAAAACATTACAGTTATATTGAAACCTATTTTCCATCTTCAGTAAATCACAAATGGCCTTTGCCATTACATAAAGTTAATCAGACAGTAATAGAAAGATTTTCCTCAGACGTTATGATCTTGGAATTAGAAAACAATTGCAATTCACTTCCTCTATCAATAACTCGATTTACTAGAACAATAGGAGCACTATTACTAAGGCAATTAATATGATTTATGGTTGTTGCACTGAAATATGAAATGATGGTTGCCAGAGTCGAGGTGAAGTGTACAAACAAACTAGAGTAAAAACAGAATTCTCTAACCAATGAACGTAAAAAGATAAAATTAGTGAAACAAGGTCGAGTAAAATTAAGATTATGAACAACAGCTTAGCAGAAGGATTGCTAAACTATAATGCAACGCTTTGGTAACTGAAAACGAATTTGGTTTGTTTTTTCTAGATTCGATTTAAATACTAGACGACTGGCTGTTGAAACTAAAAATGATTGTAAAACATTTTCAGATGATCAAGAAATATTTGGATTTGTACTATTCAGACGAAAGTCCCAATTATTCTTGTTATCTACATATAATACTTGCATCATAAATTCCAGAAATATGCATGAGCGTTTGGTATGTATTTATTAGAATAAAAATACTATATTGTAAAAATATTGATAAAATAACACCTATATACACAAATTTCGATTCACCGTTCATAAACTTTTCCTTTAAAGGTGTGAAGCCCTTAAAAGCAATATTTATTCGGCTGGAATTCCCGTTCCTTTCACTCTGAAATCCGACGCATTTTGACTCAACCAGCCTTGAACTTTCACCTAAAATATTTTTGAATGCTCCGAATTTTGATATACGGTAAATATTAGCGGCAATATAAATACTATACATATCAAAACCATTAATACATTTATTACGAAATTTCAGATCAAAATGTCTCTTCAGCCATTTGCTAGGTACAGCCTACGACAATCGAATCTCAAGGAATTACCAGATGAGGCATACCGAGCAACGAACAAGTAGATTATAATTTTGGGGGTATTTGTATCTTCCCGGATAGCGATCATTCACAAGATGTTAAACCCACCATAGTCCGTCAAGTGTGTCGCGTTCCGGGATTAGCCTGCGTTTATCCGATTTTAAGGCCAGAATAATTGTTATGATAAGCGAAGCATAACTCACGTAAGTCAATACTCCATCAAGACCACGCTCCGCAAGCCGTGGTGCTTGTTGCTTGGTGCGGTTACTTCGTCGAATGCGAATAAAATTGGAAAAAGTATTTTTCGTCCAGGTTCAGTGCAATGTCTATACTAGAACTGATGGTAAGTATAGTAACTATATTTCTGGACTGATACGTTCCTACAATCATGCCAGCCTGACTTACATCAGTAAGTCAGGCTGGCATGATTGTAGGAACGTATCTATCAAGCCCACCGAGATTTCAGAACTGCACTATGAAGTTTACAACATCTGTAGTGCGGTCATTATTCGGTTTCAACAATATATCCGGTATTTACCCACAAACAAGGAATCAATACTGATGAGATGATGATGATGACAGTCATTGTGACAATCCTTCGGTGTTTTTAATCATTTTTTTTATCGCTTTGACTGACGAGATGAGTTTGCGGATTGCCTGATGGTAAGCGATACGACTATAAACAGTAGAAACACCGTCCAACACATTAAATTCCAAAATATTGTCTGGTATTCCACTGCGCTCGCCAGCCTGAGACATGTGATGTTAAGTCTTATTATATCCAGAAGTTACACTGGCCACAAAATTATTAATATATTCGCTGATCTAAGCCAGATACCAAAGTATCTCTATCTAGCGCTGCCGTGGCATGATCTCACGTAGCTCTTAAAAGTAATGCAGTATGATATGAGAATGACTAATCGCTTATCTTTGATTATGATTGTATGCTTGTCTATAATCTTTGTTTTAAAGATATTATTTGAGAGTCGTTTATGTGTACTCGGGTACTACCAAAGATCCTGGGTTAGCTTTCTAACTAAGACAACACTTCCGGAATATATTTCGAATGGAGAAACCACAGATCCTGCTTATAAATCTTGCAAAAATGTAAAGTGAAGTCTGAAGGCTGGAAAGACTTGATCTAATTCCAATTAAGATCTGAAATAAAATTATCCCTAGTTATCTTAACTATTGTTATTAACCATCACTGTTATTGTTTATCCGTGCAGGTGAACTAATATAAGTACTCAAACCGCCTTTTAAAAATGATAGACCCAAAACCCATGAGGTTTCACGCCATGAATTCAATAACTGGTTTGATAATCAGTAAAAAACATTAAACTAATTAAGTAATAACATGTTCACCCATCCTGTATTGACAAATAGGACTAATCAAATCTGTGTGGAAATCCTTAACCTAGTAAAGACTGGGCACATTAACAAGATATACATCTAGATCATGAGAGACGCCTTCTTTGACCTCTGAAGTAATGTTTTGAATGCGACTGGTTTTTGGAAATTCTTGGTCCATAATCTGAATCTGCAAGGTCCGTAACTTCGCCTAAGGGGTTAGTTTAGATTAGCTTTGCAAATAGATCTACATTAGGCTTTAAGTGATGTGGTTACGACAGTTGATAGAGTTCAAAATATGGCTACTTTTAGAAACAGATATAATACTAAATCAGATGAAATCTTACTAAACAAATCTAAAGACACCCTGATACAAAAATAACCAATACAGTGTCACAAAACAAAACTAGAAATCACATATTTTTATGTTTCACACGGGTAGTGAGATTAACTGATCCAAAAACCCAAAATCTTTACGTCTTGGGAGTTTAGGATATTTAATGAGATCCAAATAACTAAAACTCTTCATCTTTTTCATCAGAAATTAGGAGACAAAACTAATAAAAAAAAACTGTGTTTATTGATTTGAGGGTGGTTTGGTGAGCTCTAAATGTCTCAGCATTTGACCTGCTTCCTTTAGAATAAAAAGACCGATGCATTATCTCTTTATTATAATGCGCGCGATGTCATGGTTGCACGCGAAGTTTGCGCCATCGGTTTTCCGTGACCCACATTATTTTGGAGGAAAATCTTTTTTATGTCTACGCAGATCCGTTATTCTAGTTTAGAGTTGAGCCTGGTTTGGTAACAAATTTGGACTTTTCGGGGGTAGGCAGAGGTATTATCGCACCCCTATTTCGCATAGCATTCATGTAAAAAGGAGTTTAAGAATTTGGAGATTACTTGTCAATACTTTGATTCTTATACAAAATAGCAGGATAATTATCAAAAAGTACACTATGATCAGATATGGTCCATGTTATTTTAAGATTATCATTGTTATTTAGGTTCGGTTTCATGTTGGTTGTATACTCTTTGGGCCGATAAGTTTTCGGCTGTACTTAGCATTATCGCTTTATCACCATTTTTCTATGTTCCATGGCCTTAATTATGACTGCACCCAAACTTCAGGTCATTAAGCATTGTCGCCAGTTTAATGAAATGAAAACATCTAGGCATTATAGGATTAAATATCTTAGGCTTAAAGATGAAAGAGGTCTGCTGCGTACCATCAGGTAAAGATTTACCATTGATTTAAAATAACTAAGTAAGTGCTACAATAAAAAGCAGCATCAAAGTACTTTACCCAACACAGTCAGTTTCCTGTGACCTGTGACAGTTTTTATACACAGGACGCGCCGCCAGTTTAAGGCCGGCACATGCGCAGTTAATTGCATTGGTTCATTATGCAACGTGTAAGGCATATTTTTCCTAACCACAACTTATGACGTAGGTACGCAAGTAAAGACATTAAATATCCGATTTCTCTGGTTAGTATAAGTTCGGAGATTGGAAATGGTCCCGGTAAATGGCAAAAACGCCGTGCTACGCTCAAAAAATAATCAAAATTTTGATTTTTACGTCGTCAGATAGCTTAAAGAAATACCCATCCAATGAACTTACCGAAATAACGGTATCATTTTTAGAACTTGTACGAAAAAACTTAAAAGCATTCTCCCTATCTCAGATCTACTTACGAAACTATATAACTATATTTACAAAACTTCGATAATCTCTAAATAAGGTTTCCCTGACATACCGCTTTTGCGTTTAGCACGGCAGAATAGGGTAATTTATTGGAACCTAATGTAGCTTGTTACTTGAGTGTAAAAACGCGTCTGCATAACCCTGAAATGGAAAAGGCGTGATGGTATTACATGTTAAAGACAGATGAATGTTCTAGAAACTTGTCGAGTTTTACTGCTCGGTGACACAATATGTGGTGTGCAGTGGCGAAGGCTGAAATTTTTCAAAAAGTAACCCGAGCCAAAAAAATTACCAAAGTTAAAATATCGCGGTCAATTTAACAGAAAAAAAAACTAAGACAAACGAAAATAAACCTAAAAGGGAAGCCGGTAGGAATCGGTTTGTATGGACGCTTCGCCACTGGTGGTGTGACCGGTGTGGGGGGCAAGGGTATTGTCTCGTAGGTTAATCTATACACATGAATATGTAAGATTATTTGGAATTCTAAATAATCTCTTTTTTAATCTTTTCCTCTATGGTTGGGAAAAAAATATGGTTCTTTTGGAATTTTAGTATTTATGGGCGGTGATTATAACATCAAATAATTTATCTAATATGCCAAAAAACTTTTTTGAATATGGACGTTACAATACTGGTTCGTAACGACGGTGGTCGATTACTACCTTGATCAATGGTTGAGCAGACACGTTGCCATGACAACAAAAAAACGAATTAAAATAATAAGAACGTGAGGGACACAAAACTGGTTTTCATTATATTAATATTGTATTAACATAGTAATACATCTATTGTTTGATTTAGATGGCGGAAATAGTAAAACCTTCAGGTTGGAGGTCACAAGGATTCCTAGACTGGGGTAAGCTTGGTAATTTGTGCTGGCTAGAAGACATGATAAGATTGTTGTATCAATGGCGTTGTATTGCGTGCGCGGTACAGGCCCAGGTTCGAATCCCGGGTCTTGTGGATGAGTATCAGCCAGGAGTCTGGAATTTGTGCCTGATATGACAATAGGATTGTCTCCTATCACATCATGGGATGAAATAAACTTGGCGAAGAGACTGCTCGGGTTGCAGTTTTGCCTACCTCGTCGGGAATGAAGGCGTGATGTGTTTTTATTTCTTTTAGTCATGTGATGTTCAACAAGGAGTTATCTATCAGAGGCAAAAGTTGAAATTTTCCCAAAGGGTCACGACACAACATATATTCACTAATACATGGATGCAGTCCGCAAATAGTTTTGATAATAAGATTCGAAATAAATTATACCTAAAGGGTGATAATCAGATTCTACAGAAAGTCTATATAAAGGGAAGCCGACAGGAATCGGGTTATATGGACCTTCGCCACTGATATCTATCTGTATATAAAATGGTATAAAAACGTTTTTTGAACATGTGCGGTATTTTAAACAAAAATTATAATGTTTTATAATGCGTACATGTGAATTTTTTTTTGTGAACATGTTTTAATCCTAATCGTTTTATCTCAACCAGTTTCTTCTAAAAAAAACAATTTTAATTTTATTAATAATATTTGTGTTTCTATACAATTTAGGCATTGAACAGAGGTCATTATTTGAGTATAATTACATTTTTTAATTACGGCTTTCTGATTAATATTCAGACATGGTTCCGTACAATATTATCTATATTGGTAGGGTATACCGCTAATAAAAAAAAAACGTAAGATTCAAAATTGCATAAAGACCAACAATTTATTCATTCATTAATTATGCAGTTATGGGCATTTTTATAAATAATAATTTATCTGGAAATTCTCACTATACTTAATATAGCAAAAGCATATTATGCAAAGAAAAAAAAAGATTAATAATTAATAATAACAATTTTCAAACTCTACCTTTTAGCAAACGTAATAATTTCCATTCGGATCATACTAAATTAAACCTATTATATTGTAATATCAAGCTATCCACCTTCTAGTTTACTGGAGAAACGTTTAGGTTTTAAGGCTCGTCAAAGTTACCCCACAGCACCTGATAGTAAGTGGAGTGGGTTCCAATAGAATGTCAACTGACAAGAGATAATACTCCTCGACAGTCGACACAATTATACCTGTTGGAACCGGATACACTGATCCCGGAACGCGACACACATGGGCCACTATGACGTGTTTTAACACCTTGTATATGATTTCCTATATCTGTCTACCGAAGGATCTCTAAAACGAGCTATCGTCGCGTTGAACTACCCGCGCCCTTGACCGCGCTGCGCTTTGGGACCTTAATTAACCGCGCACAAAAACCGGGTTTTATCACTATTACACCAGTTTAATTACGTAATGTTAGTACCATATCCGCTGGACCAAATAAATATATCTTAGATAGCGAAATAAAACTATTTTTTATTTTATAATTTTCTCTCGATGTTTCGAAGATTGCAGCCTTCGTGGTTACGGGGCGGAAAAATATAATATAAATACCGCGATCAAATTGGAAAACTAATTTTGTTTCAAACATAGAACCCTCATGACTTGATGTGTTGGTGCATTAGCGATACTGTCTACACTCTAGCATCAACGGCGCGAACTTATGCTATTAAAGTGGTCTTATATTTTATTTTTAACTGTCGCTTTTACTATGAAGAAAAACATCTTGAGGTATCATGCTATCTTAAAAGAAGTTTGAATTTTGAAGATATTTGAACTATATAACTATGCCTCGAAGACATAGTTGTATTGTGTGAGCGATTCGATGCTACTGTGAGGTCCTGGGTTGAAATCCCTGGTCGGGAAACCGATATTAGGGTTTTCTGCTCAGTGTTAGCTCTTAGTTGGGAATTTGTGCCTAATATGACGATAGGCCCGCCCCTATCACATCATCGGACAAGCGAAAAGGTTAGTCTGGTTGCAGCTCTGCCTACCCTGATAAAAGGCTTGATGTATGTACCACGGCGTGAACAAAAAGTATACATTATCTTCATATTTATCTAAAATTGAAACGAACAATGTATTCACCATTTCATGATGCTGCAATAAAAATTAAACACTTCAAGACGTATTTTAAACACTTCAAGAGAGTATTTTTACGAGGTTGCCAAGAGACTTATCTCTATGTATTAGTATTTGTAAGACAATCGGATTTGTTCCGTGACTGGTGGTGTTAGCACGCGATAACCGTGACAAGATAAACTGTTTCAGGCCCTTCAGTTAGCAACATGTTTTTCCTTCCTTTATTTGTAATTATTTTCTTATTGAAAGGATATGATTCTTGCCAGCTGTTATTTTATAGGAAGATTTGTAATTGTTTTCCTATGGTTAAAAGGTTATGAATCTTGCTGTTATTTCATAAGATGAAACAACATTATATTAGATATTCTAATAAAAGACTTGATGATGCTTGTAATTTATAAGTCAATTAAGGATAATCCACCAATTTCTATAAAATTAGATGAGAAGCATCAAATGCTAAGGAAATAGTGTTTTGGTGTTCTAGTAACTGGATTCAACTTTGAAGATAGTTTTCTCATACAGGGTCGTTTTGACATTGAGTTCCTAATTTAAATCATATACTTGTCTATTTGAAAATAACACTGCAATACGTTACTCTAAGTTGTTTCGAACAATATAAATAACAATAAAATGTAATTTTGATAATTAAAAAACTAAAAAGCAAAACAGGTTATAATTGAAAAATTTGTTTAGTGTTGGATAGCGCATTTATCGAGGAAGGCTATAGGCTATAGTAACATCACGCTATGACCAATAGAAGCGGAGTATTAATGAAACATGTTGCCAAAACTTGTTTCCGTTGCGTGCGCTGCGTAAACGGTTAAATTTACGCAACAAACATATATGACGGAATTGTTCGTCTTAAAATGTTCTTAAAAGTATATTACTATAAAACTGAGTCCCCCCGCCGAATCTGTCTGCCTGTTTGAATGCTATAAGCTCAAAACTACTCAACGGATTTCAGTGAAATTTGGTATGGGGATAGCTTTAGGCCTTGGGAACGACATAGGCATACTTATTATCCCGTGAAAATATATAGCGGGACTGTTTATCCCGGAAAAACTTTTTCATGCGGGCGGTGACGCGAGCACATGCTAGTATTATTTGAATATTATTAGAATAAATATTACTAGAAAATTGTATCCTAAAATATCATGTGTAATTTTAGAGGATCATAAATAAACAAAAAATAAATTTTGGAAGAACATAACAACTGAGTTGAACTGTTTTTAACTTCTATAAGATAATATTTTAATGAAAGAACAACATACATTTAAATTTATCGTAAACCGGTACCGGTATTAGTTTAACAAACTCAATACTGCAAAAAAGTAACAGCGTCTGTGTATTCAAAGTAATCGCTTTTGTTAAGCCATATGTATGTAAAACTAGTGTGATTATTTTTCTCAGTCTGCAATAGAGGTATTTATTAAAATGCTTAATTTTTCATGGAAACCAACCAATTTGATTTTTATTTATTTATTTTAGTACACTAACAATATAACATATTATCATATAGGTTATATTGCGAAACATTATACAATTTAAAATATTATGTATTCCCATTATGGGTGTACACAGTTTTGACCATAGCATTAACAAGAAGCTAAAACCATAAATTTAGATACAATAAATGAATAATACACAACATTACGTGAACTAGAAATACTATTTACAATAATTTGTATAAGAATATTCAACTTCTTGTAGTCTAAACGAAAGCCTCGGAGTGACTTCCTCATTACTGAGGATCGTAATCCCATGGAGTTATATTTGTATGGATTAATTTCCTCCATGTGCTATCTTTGGCACTGTGAAGCGCATTATGAACTTGGTACTAACCGTAAAGCGGATTTTATCGGACCCTTTAGTGGGACTACGAGGTCTCAGACTTCTTGACTTGTCAATATATACTCAGTAGTTATATTTCATGATTTCTAAGAGGATCGTGCACTCGTATGGAAATTTATTTTATTACCTATTTTAAGAGCATATAAATGAACTGCTCTAAACAGCAATAAAAAGAAAACAATTATTTTTCTCTTTTCTGTGTTTTATTTACTGTAGTTTATACCTTAAACTGATTTTGAAAAAGCAACACCAGAGTTTCTTGCCCGTTCTTCTCTGGTGAGAACTGCTCTCCGAACTGGTGGTAGAATTAATATTGATGGGGTATTTAAATAATGTATAAAAGTTTACAGGTTCAAATAAATTATTTAATTTAATTTCAGTAACCATCAGTTATACCAGGTTATGACCAAACTAAATAAGTAATTAAACTTCATAATTATTACAACAAGTATGATCACACGAGCGGAGTTAAGGACAAAAACTATCTATAAATAAGTTTGCTAATATGTAAATGTAGATACTAATTAGCAATACGGTTGACGAACCTGTGTTTACAATATGTCTGTCCGTCTGTCTGCTAACGTCATGAGCTAACGGATATTAATACAGTTATATTAATTGATTTTAAGTTGATCAGTATGTATTGAGAAAATGGCCACATGACTGCAAATTATGGTCAATTAATAGAAAATTTTGATTGGTTTTATGCTTTGTCGATAAATTTTGCTTATTTGAATGGAAAATTGAGTATTACTACTTACAAATAATAATGCTTCCTTAAAAAATAAAAATAATATTTTAGGGAAATGTACTGCCATAAAAATAGAAAATATTATTGAAAATAGCGAAATAATTTTACAACATTCTAACATTTGTATTATGCGATTTTTTTAAGATTTTATTAGACTTCGATTGTGTATGTACTGGAATGTTTCAATTAATATTTTTTCTATACAGTTTAAAAAATTATCAGTTAATTCACGTGTAAAATTAGTTGTCAGAGCGACAAAAAATGCACCTCACATGCATCACGGTCCGTTGCTCGCTTTGGCGAACAAAAAATATATTAGGAATGTTAAAAATATGAACTTAGCGGTTATGTTTGTTTTAGAACAGGCTTTTGGCCACGTGTAAGTTCGAGTGTTTTATTGAACTTGGATTACGATAACGACTTTGGTTATGCAAATGGATTGCTGAGATGGGACAGTGACAAGTGACGGACTAACTTATTGAAGATATTTTGACCTCCGTTCACATTATGGAGAAAATGTAGTCAACATGAAAATTGAGCAATCACACATACATTCATGCCTTTTATCCTCAAAGGGATAGGCAGAGGCGCAACTTGTGCACACACGCTGATAGGGGGCGAGCCTATGGCTATTTCGCGCACAAATTTCAGACTCCGGGTTAATATAAAGTAGAAAAACCTAATACCACTTTGTACGGTCGAAGGATCAAATTCGACAACTCGGCACTGCAGATGTACCCTAATACAACTACGCCACTGAAGCAGTCTCTGATTGAGCATTACTCAAAAACCTTTCTTCATCTCAATAGATCTTGTTTCTTATAAGGATGGAAATAATTGAATTAAGAGCACTAAAAACGTCAAAATCCTTCAAACATTTTAAATTGCGAATAACAATTAAGTTTAAATATAATAAACTCATCCTCAATCTTGATTAAAACGAGTCTTTAATATAATAAAAGAAAAGAAACATAATACATTTAGCATGAAATCATTCCTCGAAAGCGGCCCGCGACGGCACCTAAAGGTAAATTCACCTTATTGACACTATGACGTTTAAACCATGTCAAAATGGAGACGTATGTAGAGAATTTATGGTTTTTTTTTTATATTAGTTATTCTTCTAACTTAAATACGAAGATATCTGTGAAGTTAATACTAGTTATTCTCGCTTCTAATTAAATATCATTCTTGATAAAAAAAGGTTCCGTATGCAGTGATAATATAGGTATCTCTCCATTAAGGAAATAAGTTCCAGAAACGGAAGATTTATAAATACTTGCAGATTTGCTATAGCCTAGTGCTTAAACTATGTATTTAAAGTTGGTAATAAGTTTGATAAAATGAGCTCAAATTTGTTAAATGTAAGGTCTAAAGTTACATGTTATATCATATTAAGGAACAGATTAGTAAAAGGAGTATAAGTATAAATGTATATTTTAATAGATTTTAGATTAAATTATTGGGTTTGATATTAAATTAATAGAGTTGCTTTATGCAGGCCGCTTTCAGGTCCGTCTGGAAATCTTTAATGGAGGTCTATGCTCATGCGGCTGATGACGATGATGAATAAATCATTAAAGAATAATTTATTGCATGCAAAAGTAACATCTAATAATTTAATTAATTAGTCCATCGATTATTTAGCATTCAAGTGTTAAATACGTATCTTTAGCTTGATAATCATAGTAATTATTTCACAAAAAGTTTACAATTACTATGGCCCTTGGAAAGAGTTGTAAAAGTGACATTTTAATAAAGAAAATTAACTCATATCCCTATAACTTAGTAAAAAAAAACACGTCTTTGTGTACTTTACATTATAACGTGTAAACGTTAACATCCGCATAATTTATGAATAGATAGAAAACGTTATTGTCTAGATAATATAAACTCGATTCAAAGCGATTCGCTAAAAATATTTAATTGCTGTAATTATTCAATTACGATTATTTTACTTTTATGGATATAAAATTAAATTGTTAATTTGTTCGTGAAACTGTAATATTTAAAATTGTTTTTTGATGATTCAGTTAAATGTACAACCCATTGTATAAACATAGCTTTAAAATATTTAAAAATTAGAATAAATATAGTCTGTCAAAGTATGACACCACTTTTCGGTTTTACAAAATTCATGAGTTATTACACTTTACTATTAAGACAGAAACACGTTTATATTTAATCTTATAATTTTCCTTAAGCTGCGCGTGAGCGTGCATACGGCGATATGAGACCTATATAAAGGACGTTTGGCATGACAGTAATTACTGTCATTCATAACTGATAGCGTAAGGTAAAGGCTGAACCATTTAGCGTTAGATTATAATGTAGCAGAAATTTAATCCCTTTTATTAAAAAACATTGATGTTTGTTTTAACTGTGTTTTGATATAATAGTATTTTATAGTAGATAGTGAAAACTACTAATCGAAAAGAGATTACACATCACATCATGGGACGGAACATCGTTGACGAAAAGTGGGTGCCATGGTTCCACCTCTGTATACCACTTCGGGGATAAATTCGTGATGTATGTTTGTTTTTGGCAAGAGATTTGTACTACAGAGGCTGTAGCCAAGTCTTTCAACAATTATTAACGCTAACATTATGTATGAGAATGATATATCGTAACGATAGACTTATCGTTAAGGTATGTCATTTCTATACATGTTTCTTTTGTTTTATATTAGCGTTAACGATTGTGCAAAAGAATCGTGTCTACCGTCTCATTATTATTATTATTATAACTATTGTACTTATTGTCGAATCTAGTTGTTCACTGATCGCGTCAACGCAAATACCATTTTCCGAGATGAATAAATTAAATTTTAAACAAGTATTTAAGACCATCGGGGAAGTACTGAAGTCAAAACTAACAAATTAATGAAATGGTTTATTTTTGTTATATCTAAATTCCTTGTTTTGACAATCAAAATCTTTAACGTCCGTTTTCAAAATCCCAATCAAATCTTTGATGAGAACACGAGAATAAACCAATCAAAATAATTAATTTATAAAATTGCAAAATTTAGTTAGATATAGTCTGCTCAGAAAGAGAATCGTCGTGGGATTTGGGGTCGCTACTGTGCTTAATTACCTTATTTGTTTAGTTTCAGCATGTTTCTAGACAAAAAGCACTCAAAACATCACGTAAGATCATTGAATAACAAATCAATATGATATGACATGAGTTTAACATTTACCGAATGGCGGGGAAGGGTTGCTATGTAAAAATCGAAAGTTAGTTCAATTTTAGACCACGACGGTTCTCCTTCTGAACACACTATATTCTAACTGACTTTTTGCATGACCAACAACAAATTTGCCGCAGTACCACGAAGGCTGCAAAGTTGAAAGTCCAGAGAAAATTATAACATAAAAAAGCGCGATATAATCCGAAATATAGTTTTATTTCAATGTCTAACATTCGCGTAAACATAAGAAATAATTATGGTATATTGAAATACCAAAAATAAAAATAGGGATTAATTTAAAATGGCAATAAATACCATATACCACAAAACTTGCGATCTTTGTATGTTTGTTTTAAGTAAACACAGACTGCTGCACGGATTCGGATAAAATTTGACACACAGATAGACCTTATACTGCATTAACAGAACTTCCAACGTTTCGCCGTGCTTCTCCGCTAGGTGTCATAAGTACGTGCTATCATTATTTATATTGCAAATGAATGACGAAACGACCATTCCGCTCAATGGTAAGCAATACGACCGCCCATACAGTAACAACACCATACAGAACTGAATAACATAGTACTGCGTGGCTCCACTGCCCTTACAAAAAGTGGTAATAGCTGGTGTTAGAGTGAGATTATTCTCTTTGTATTGGTTTTAATATAGAAAACGAAAATATTTGAAAAAATGGTATACTTTAATTAAATTTTATTTTATCCTTCCTGAATATAGTACAAGTTTATCCTCGCTTAATATTGCGATGTAAAATATTGCACAATGTACGAGTAAATTCCCTTTGATTTGATATATAGATAGCCATAAGGGCTTATAACGCGCACTTTCCTTAAGGAAAACAAGTCATATGTATGTTATACCAAGGATAGGGTCACTATTATGATAGAATAATCTAGATTCAAGCCTTATTAGCATACCTTAAATATTGTGAAAGAATAAAGTCCATATTTACAAGTTTTAATTAAATGTAGCACGTCGTACTGTAACACAACTTTGCCACCGAGGCTATATTGGTGATAAGTCTCTTATATGTGAGAGTCCATCTGGGTAGGTACATCGCAATATCTATTTCTGCCGTCAAGCAGCAGCGTGTAGTCATTGTTTAATTCCGGTTTGAAGAACATTGTAGCCAGTGTGACTACTGGACGTAAAAAGGTTTAACATCTCAGGATGGCGAGCGCAGTGGAAAACCAAACAATACTTTGTAATTCAAGTTGTTTGATGGTGTTTCTATTGTTTATGAGCGGTCGTATCGTTTTCCATCAGGCGAATGGCAAGCTCGTCTCGTCATTCAAAGCAATAAAAAATATATATGTCCGACTTGAAATTCTAACTTCATTACAAAATCACGGCATGTTCACGTAGTTTGTATGTTAGATATATTATTGCAGGATCATTTCCAGGCTAAATGTATTTTTTTTTGTAATAATACGCGGTATTACTACTAATTTTATATTTGTGTAAATTCGTAATTTGGTACCTACTTGAAAATTGTTCGGTGTGAATAGAGTGAAGTGGGATTGGGTTTTTGCTCAATATGCGCTTGAATTCTTGAAGGGAAAATAGTAGTAAAGGGTAGTTAGCCCGTCGCGTATTTCATGAAAGGCCACTCTAGTAAATAGAACTTAACACACCTCTATGGCTTGGAAAAGGAAAATGTGTCATGAGTAGGAAACAGGTTAAAAATTCTATGCGTTTATTGGGTATATGCAGTTGTAACTTTTCTACGACGTACAAGAAAGGATAACCTAAGGCAAATATAGATGTGATGACGATAAATAAATTAAAAGGTCACTGAACTCAAGATATAATTTGAGCCATGTCCATACAAAGCTTTAGTTTTTAATTTCTTATTTGACTAACCTTTGCGTTATGTTAATTTTGATATTGAGTAGGGTTACCAGATGTCACGCTAAGAAAATTTAATAAAGCCTAATTCTCGTAAAAAAACTTATGATGTGCAATTATGTCATAATTTTAAAGTTAATTTTGTGTTTCGTCCTCCCGCAAGGCCCTCGCGGAGGTAGGATTTTTTTTCATTCATGAAACATTCTGGCATTCTCCAAACACCCCGGCATATAGCCAAAAATCTTGACATATCAGGAATAATGTAGACATCAGGTGTCCCTTTTTGTACACGAACGATCAGGTTTTCTTAATATTTTTTACCTTTTGTAAGTAAGGAAAAGTATACAATATAATATTGAAATATTTTTTCCTTATGTAGCTACGTATTTTAACATAGAGGTATGGTAAACTATAAAGTAAACGACTAGGAAAACAAAGAATTTTGTAGTAGAATAATTTACAAGATTTTTTGGAACATAAACGGTTATAAGCGAGATCGTACCGCTGGCTCATATAAAAATGGGATGAAGTGACCTCTATATGACGTTTCGTACAGTCATCACACTAGTCTTTGGTGAATAAGGTAACGCGCAGATGCTATCGTTACACTAAATATATGACTAAACGGCAGCAACAATCTACCAATGCATTTACGTCACATGTCTGTTATAAAAATAACTTAAACTAAATCCCATGACCAAATTGTTTTTTTGGAAATTAGAATATTATTAAGACTATTTACTATCACGTGATTAAAACCTCTACTAAAAAAAAAACAAATTAGTTAATTCATTAACACATAACATTCTGTGTTGTTACTCCCCGTTATCCAGTTTCCTGTTTAAGGGGAATAACGATGCGCAAGCGCCGGCTGTGCTAATGACTCACGTGACAGGCATTTGAATTATTTATTTGTAAATAAGCTTTGTTTGATAGTTGCACGTCATTAATTCATTTTTATTTATCGGTCAAATCTATATGGGATGTCTATTCAATATTCATCCCTGTTTCGACAAATTTATACAATTGGTAACAGGACATAAGCTTGAGAGGCAATCTTGGTCCGACAAGCTAGCTTTTTGTGAGTTCGGACTTTCCATAATATCACACCTATAGGTAAGTACATGTGGAAATTTCTTTACAAGCGATGATAAATATAATAATTTTAAAATGTGTATGTTAAAAGATATTATCTATTCCACTCTTTATTAGCGTATTACTACTTTTCCATAACCGAGTATTTTATAAGTAGCAACAATTTTTATCAATATGATTCACAAGCCTAGTTTGATTCCCGATAGCAAATATTTAATAACAATAAAGATAAACAATCAAGCATTGCTCAATCATAGAACATCTGTACACCCCGTGCGCCCGCGCCGCAGATGCGCACGCGCAACTGATTCAGACAACATGGCCGCTCCAGCGCCGGCGCGCCGACAGCGACGAATAAATTCAACAACTAACAACCAATTTAAATAATGACCTAAACAGCAAGTGTTGCGTCCGAAGTTATGCTTCTAGATATTTCTTTTGGATGCGGAGCTTTGTAGAGAATAGTGGATGAGGATCTGGAACGGGAGGATGTGGACTCATCGCACTGGGAAGTGACAAATTATAAAAAAGAAACATTAATATCTCAAATTCAGAAGTCCACTTCACTAACATCAAGTGCTGTTAAGTCCCTTTACTGTGCCTTATCGATCCTGTATTGAAGATTTGTATAATAAAGGCCTTGGGTTTTGAATTTGGTCTTTCGCTTCGACAGTCTGTTGTCTGTAAATCTGGAAGCATTATATGGTTTAGTAACATAAGTGAGCAGAAACCAAGAATTTTTGAAAATTCATACCCCAGGTTGGTATGTACAACGAAAAATATTTCGGAAAATACATTTCCTAGGACAGATGGAAAATTCTGTTAGGCACGCAACTATCAGCACACGGTTCCGAGTTGCTTGTACTACATCGGCCTACAAGTTCACTGCACTTGATATCTCATGTTACACAATTGTTTATCATATTGATTAGCTATTGCATTCCATGATCCATTTTCAGACCTTTAAGCGTTTCTATCAAGTTACAGAGGCATGATGATACTGTACTTTTCAAAGTGACTATTATATTACATATTATGCTCAGGACATTATCCATATTATATCCACATAACCTATAAATTCATTTTGCGTTTACTCTAATACTTGCCTAAATTATAACGTGGAAAATGATGTCCTTTACTTAAGTTGTTTCTTTAGTAAATAATAATATCAGCCCTGTATTATATACTTGCCCACTGCTGAGCACGGGCCTCCTCTACTACTGAGAGGGATTAGGCCTTAGTCCACCACGCTGGCCTAGTGCGGATTTGTAGATTTCACACACCTTCGAAATTCCTATAGAGAACTTTTCAGATGTGCAGTTTCTTTAGTACACGCTGTAAAAGTGTTATTGTTTATACCATTTATTACATTGAAACAATAAGGCTTTAGTGACGCCGATAACGTTTAAAAATCACTCACATTGTTTTTATAAGGAAATGGCACATGTCTAATGCGTTTATCGGAATTCCGGGCTGTTTGTTTATTTATTTATCACGCACGTGTCTTTGACGTGTAGGCGTATGTGTATGGTTTGCAAATAGAGTCAGCTGTTTGGTTAATTCGAATTTCAGAAAAATTACCAGAGTATTCTCCGCAAGAATCATGAGAGTATGTGAAGTGTCAGCACAAGGCCAGCGTGGTGGACTGAGCCTAAACCCTCTCAGTTAGGGAACCCGTGCCCAGCAGTGGGACAGTATATAAGGCTAGTAATAAAGCTCTTTTGTATCGTATAAAGTATTGAACTCAAATCACCTTATATTAAGAGTGGAATCGTTTAAACGTCTATAAAAATCAATAAAATAAACGCGACGTTCCTTTGGCACCGCGTGTGGAATGTTCGTCTAGATTCCAGAATTAGCTGGAATTTTGTTAATGCTGACTTCCTGGCGTTTTATACCAAATTACTCCAGCCTGTTTAGTCATTGGATCTAGGTTCGATTATTAAGAAATTAAGAAATTATGGTTACCTCTTTGACTTGATATGGAATGACTCTTGCAGAAATTCTGACCTTCTTGTTTTAATTGCAGTAAATAACCGTAAAAGTCGTAGGTTCAATAATTTTGTATAAGGAACCTCGCGTTTTCAAAACATACTTCAAAAATAATAACAATATCACAACTGAAAATTCTTATAGAGAACATCTCAGGTATGCAGGTTTTCTCACGATTACCTTTACCGTTAAAGCAAGCGATAATTTACAAAAAATACTCATAACTTTAGAAAACTCAGAGGAGCGTGTCTGTTGTTTTGAACCTGTACACATTCGTCTCGGAAGACCGTTTCGTTCCCAACTAGGCTATCGCCGCTTCTCCTTGTTATATCTCACAACAATTCGACATATTTATAAAATAATAGCAATACGTTTATACCATTTTACACATCAATGATTCAGTCACATAATACTAATATCGTAATTACATATCTAATGACATGTAACACATAATTAATCATTATGACTTATACTGTAATGTATTTAGATTAAATAATTGCTTGTGTTGGAGTAACCATCATATATTAATATGTTGGAATAAACGTGCACACACATATATACACACATAGAGTGAGGCCCACAAACACACAGTACACGCTTTTTTTCCCCCAGGGGGTTGGCAGAGGCGCACCTAGTACCTATTTTTGTTCCTTGTGCGTTCTGTCCCATGTTGTGATGGGAACACGTATATCGCCATATCTGATACGGAAAAATTAAAATACCCTTTAAAAAGTTTTTTTACTAGAGAAAAGAGTAAATGTAAATGATCATGATAAGGGTACTCAAGGATATCATCACTATTCGTGGACCAAAGGAATTAAAAATGCATTTGTAGTGTAAGTAAAGGAGTGTGTCTATCAAAACTTTAATAATAATGAATAATAATATTAGCCCTGTATTATATACTTGCCCACTGCTGAACACGGGCCTCCTCTACTATTGAGAGGGATTAGGCCTTAGTCCACCACGCTGGCCTAGTGCGGATTAGTAGACTTCACACACCTTCGAAATTCCTATAGAGAACCTTTCAGATGTGCAAGTTTCCTCACGATGTTTTCCTTCACCGTTAAAGCGAACGATAAATTCACAAAGAATACACACATGATTTTTTTTTTTTTAGAAAAGTCAGAGGTGTGTGCCCTTGGGATTTGGACCTGCGGACATTCGTCTCGGCAGTCCGTTCCACACCCAACTACGCTATCGCCGCTTTTTTAATAGCCAAAAAATCTTAACAAACTGTGTCTTCTGCAAGTAAGACATAATAATATTTCGTTCAACATACAACTGAAACTGCATCGAAATCCGTTCAGCTGCATTTACGCGAACAATACAGATAAACTATGTTATTATGTGTATAGTTTTGCTGAGGTAATTCCATTCATAGACTTATTGGCATCATTTGAACTATTGGATGTTTTGTTATATAAATCGCGCCATACGATGACAAGTGACAATGATTATAATGTTCTCAATGAGCCTCCATGAATGAGGAACATTTACTTCTATATACGTAGATTTAAATATTATGCATAACTACGGTACCGCCATCTTCTCATAGCTATTTTCTTCAACCTGTCCTAATTCTAGTGGCAGGTCTCTCATATGTGAGTCTGCCTGGGTAGGTACCACCGCAATGTTTATTCCTACTGCCAAGCAGCAGTGTGTAGTCACTGTTGTGTTCCGGTTTGAAGAATTATTGCCAGTATAACTACTGGACATAATAAGACTTAACATCTCATGTCTCAGGATGGCGAGCGCAGTGGAATACCACAATACTTTGTAATTTTAAGAATTGGATGGTATGTATAGTGTTTGTTGGCGATCGTATCGCTTACTATCAGACGAACAGCAAGCTCATCTCGTCATTTAAAGCAATTAAAAAACAAATTAATGTAGTTAGACAATCATAATTTCAAGCAAGTTCTGTAAATTATTAGGCTTTATTTTACATTAACCCTATCTGGAATATTTATTTACACACTTTGTATATATCTATGTATAAACGCGAACTTAATGCCGAAGCATTCTTTATCAACCAACCTTTGGGTGATGCAGAGATGTAACAATATAGGTAGGTGTAATAAATAATAATTTGATAAACATGGATAAAATATAATATAGATTTTATACCGAGTAAATTGTATTAATACAATTATTAGAAAATCCGCCACCGTCGCCAGCAGGTTTATTAGCAATCATTTAACAATAAAAACTAAATACAAATTGAGAAACATTTGCGAGTAAGTGACAGTGACCAAACCGCACTTGTAAAGCCGTGGGTTATATATTTGTCATGGCATGGGGCAACGTTGTCGAAACTTGTATCACGCGACTCGATACGTAACGAAATCATTTATCGAAATCGAACCCACGGCAGCATGGTACCATTACACTACTAAACTATACTCTTAAGTACAAAGTTTCTTGGAGAGATGCATGAAAACATAGATGACTATTAGCTTCAAGTTGCAATTTATTTTATTTTAAATGTCCCACGACATTATTTTTTGTCAATAACTATCACACACAATAAACAGGAGAAGGATTTGTTTTAAGATATATAAAGCTATCCACAATAAAGCCGAACCGTGGTATCCATAGATTCTAATGACATATGCTGACGTGTGTCAGTACAAGCGGCCAAGGTCAGCTGCACGGACTGCTCGGATGGGCGACCGCCTTTCCCCGGCTCGACCAGAGAAAGGTCGGCTGGTAAGGAACTTATGTAATATGCTCTGTATAATGATTTATGTTTACGCGAATATTAAAACTATTTTACGGATTTTATCGCGGTTTTCATATTATAATTTTATTTTTTATTTTCTCCCGAAATTTCTGATATTGTGACTGATTTTTCGGATGGCGGTTTGAAGGTTGCAAAGTCTTCGAAACGTCGGCAGAACATTACAATATTAAAACCGCGATAAAATCCGTAAAATATTGTATTTTAATATCTGCTCTGTATTTAATACTATCATTGCTAAGCAAAAACCTCCTCTACTATTAAGGTTTTAGTCCTTAGTCTTAATTGGCCTAATGCACGTTAGCATACCTTTGATATTCATATATATAGAATTATTAGGTGCCACACAAACATAGGTACGTAATATTTGTTTACATAGTCGCCTTCCCCGAATTGTACAATTCATTTACAATAGCAAAAACCTATGAGGTAAACACAAATATCGTCAGCATCTGTGGATATTACCGCAAACTTTAAATCAAACCGTGTAATGATGAATCATTTTATGGAAACTATAGTAGTGCAGTGATTTAACTGTGGAATGAACCTATATGTATTTTTCGTCACTTACTTTTGGTGGTTTATATCTAAACGAAACTGATGTTAGTGACTCCATGAAAGTGTGAAAAACGCATTCCTTGTTGCCTAGAAAATAAATCTGCTTTTATTAACACAAATGATCGTCTCGATTAGCATCTCTTTCAGGAACTTCTATTGTGAAATTGTCTCAAAGTTCAATAATTTATAATATGATGTCGAACGAGGGGCGTTGTATTACAAGCGTTACATCAGGATATATTATTCACACATTCAGTCAGAAATACACTCACACACACGCTATATTCGTACTAAACTACAAAATGATCGACAAATCAGAAATTAAAACTAGGATTTTTACGGAAAATATTCTTTATTCGTGGATGACTTTGGCACAATGTTAGCATAGATACAGACGACTATGCGGTTTGATTTATTAACGCAATGTTGAAATGTTCGTTTACAATATTTTAGGTAATATTTCATTAATTTTATCATACACGTTCGCACAATCTTAGGTTATTATATTTTAATATAAAGGAACGGGCGAGCGAATGGCTCACCTCGTAGTTACCTCCGAACCAATAAGGAAACATAACACAGAAATCAATGGAATAATAAAATATACGCATAGGTATATTTGTGACGCAGAGAGCCGTCATCTCATTATTTAAACAAAGTTTAGTAGTCATGACCTGGTACATCAATAGACGGTTGATCATAATACATGTAAAATGTATTATATAAAGTGTATGTTGGTATAAGTTCGAATCAGTGGGAAGACCGTTGTGTCAAAATTATTACTAAACGTAAATAAAATTTATTCCATAGCCATTGAATTGTGAGACATTACAAACTGGTATTTTAGACTTTTTGTTCAAGTTAGGAAATAATAAAATTTTGTTCAAGGTGACCTGCGCAAAATTTGAACATCCTATACATCGTGCAAAAAAAATTTTAACACCCTTTACATGGTATAGAAAAACTCGGACGTAAATATTCTATTATTGTTAGAGAGATAATCGAACTTTGATTTCGACTTGATAGATCGTCTCAACGAACTTATTGCACCTTTTTTGTTGGCTTGCCGGTTCTTGTTCAATAGCTTGATACGTTAACTGCTAAATATTATAGTTTTTAACCATAATTTATAATCTATTTACCTCCTTTTAAATATTTGTTTGATTTTAATATATGTATGCTTAACTACACATTTACGGTTTTTATATTACCACACCTTATGGAACAGCATTATATAATAATCTAATTGATAATTTATTGCTTACATTTCTGTTACGAAGCTAACTTATTCACTCTACTATCGTAAAAAACCGCGTGCGCACAAGCCTTAATTGTTATTACAAAACCGTACACAATCAAAATGACAATTATTGATAGATATAGTATCAAATGGAAGTCATTTCAAATTAATTTCGGCAATAATCATTTATTGTTCGTAAAAATTAAAATACTATATACTAGCTCCTGCCTCCGGCTTGGACCGCGATAAAAAAGCTGTCCGGCTCTTTTCCCGGATTAAAAGTAGCTTAAAGCACTTAGTAGTAATGTATTTTCCTATAAGTAAAAAAATAAACAAACATCACCTTTATATATGTATTTGTATAGATTATTAAAAAAAATAACTAGGTAAAATCTTATGTTTTGTTAATTAGACTCGAAATATTCCATGCCTATATAATTTAATTTAATAGGATATTGTAACTTTCACTTTTCGGATAACCAACACCTCAGTCCGCCCCGTGACCACGAAGGCTGTAAAATTGAAACGTCGGGAGAAACTATAATATACAAACCGGAGATAAAAATACGAAAAATAGTTTTATTTATATTTCTACTTTTAACCGACTTCAAAAAAAGGTGGAGGTTATCAATTCGACGTGATTTTTTTTAATATCTACGAGAAATTTTCAGTCGCGTAAACATAAATAATTATTCAATCTCTATAGTTCAAACCATGTTATGATGAGTTATTTGAAACTAATATAATTTCAAACATAAACATCACTTAAGTATTACCGAACGTGGAATATTTGGTTAAGGAAAACATATACACGCCACTTAGACGTAAATGGTACAGTCAGCAACAGAAGTCGTTGAACATAATTTGTTTCCAATATTTCCTAATCATTATCATTTACCATAAGTTACTGATTACATTAAATTCAAAATAACTTGTCATAATTGAACTACAAAAGTAGCTGAACGCACTCAAACCATTGAATGTCAAATATTACTAGCGAATTCTTTTTATGATCCGTAATAAATACAAATGTGGCTGAAATTAGCACATTCTTTGTTTTATATAAGTACAAAGAAGCTTTTTTCCTATTCATTAAATTGAACCCATCAAGCTTCAATACACCCATCTCGCGGAACGCAGCGCACCGCGTTTTTTACTATCAAAACATTGCCGAATTAATACAACAGTCCAGAATATCAATTAAATTGTTATTTTATAACATATTAGCTTTGGCTCGCTGCTCCACCCGCGTGAAAAAGTTTTTCAAGGTCAAAAGTCATGCTATATATTGACCCGGGATAGAAAGTAGCCTATAGTACTCAGGAGTAATGTAGCTTTCTATTAGTGAAATATTTTCAAAATAAGTTAAGTAGTTCCTGAGTTTAGCGCATTCAAACAAACAAATTCTTCAGGTTAATATAATAGTACATATTGAAGTTAATAACCAGAATTATATATTTTTTTAAGTATGGGCAAAACATCATAATATATTAGTAAGTAATATTATAACATTAATAGGAATAGGTTAGTTACATTGTAAACATCCTATTTTATAGAGCACTGGCCGGTTTAAGAAACAAATGTGTAAATTCAAAATTATTCTGGCAGGAGATTCTCTTCGAAGGATTCAACGTAAACGTCAATTTCTTTTCATAATTTTTCAGCCAATCCTTTACTTTGGTGTCCATATTGAAATGATAACCTTAATCTGTACTCTTCTTTGGTAAGTAATTTATGATCCGTTTCAGTGTTCAGGTGTTTTGTAAATTAGTATCTGTTCATCGACTTTTGTTGCTGATCGTACAAGGTTTGCAATGAAATTTTAATCTTATCGCTTGGGCAATAGAGGTAATTTTTTATGTGTGGCTTTCAAGTTTAATAAAACTTGTACATTTACGAGAATAGTATATAGATATGAATGGAATAAATATATTATCAACACTATGAGTTTGTATGTGTTTGTGTGTATGTGTGTGTGTCAAGGTTAATAGAGTCCAAGTGACTTATATCGGTCATTTGCATGATGCAATGAGAGACACTAGATTTTTTTTTGCCACTCTGGGGACGCCAAGAAATTTTATTCATTAGACTACTGGTAGGTCTCTCATATGTGAGAGTCCGTCTGGGTAGGTACCACCGCAATGTCTATTTTTGCTGCCAATTAGCAGTGTGTAGTCACTGTTGTGTTCCGGTTTGAAGGACATTGTAGCCAGTGTAACTACTGAACATAATGAAACTTAACATCTCATGTCTCAGGATGGCGAGCGCAGTGGAATACCAAACAATACTTTGTAATTAAAGGTGTTGGATGATGTTTCTATTGTATATGGGCAGCCGTATCGCTTACCATCAAGCGAACGGCAAGCTCGTCGCGTCATTCAAAGAAGAAAAAAAAACACTGCTTTAAATTATAGTGACGCTGATAGTAAAACAAGCATAGATAACATGACCACCCACCGTCCAAACGATAAAAAATATTTGCCTTTTTGGGCGGAATATTACTAACTTAGTACTAACTCCATTGTGACTGGTATACTAAGATCAATTAGAAACAGTTCGTTTATTATAAAGGATCATTTTGACATTAATTAATGCGCCATACTCGTCTTTGCCACTACTAAAATTGTGTCATAAAACCACAAATAACGAACATTTTTGCTTAAACTAAAATTTTTACTATTTTAAATTTTTGATCATTTTTTAATTTAGTGGAAATATGGCGTGAGCCTGTTGCTTAAACGTTTAATTATTAGTGTTGCCCAAATTCAGTCTTGGTCTTGCAGTCTTGGTCTTGTTCTTGCGTTTTTGCAAGACCAAGACAAAAAGTTGTTGCCCTAGTTGCGCCTCTGCATACCACCTCAGAGAAAAATGCGTGATGTGTTTGTTTTTTAAATTATGACTATATAGCTAAACAGTTCGTAATTCATGGATCAGCGGGTTATCTCCTATATCAGAAACGTAAATAGTTGTATGTTACAGGTTGTAGATTACTATCGATTGTTTACCCGCGCCAGGTCAAGGTCGCGGCGACAACGCTCGACCCTGACCTCATTGCCAACCGATAGCTCCGATCTGAGTGCACCTGATATATTACTAGACGATACAGCACACACTGCTGTAACTAGGGCGGAGATAGCAGTGCCCAGGGACAAGGCGCGGACATGTCCAAACCAGGACCAAGTTTTTGGTCATGCATGGGCGAAGCATTAGGTGCGTGAGGCAAGTTAGATAGACTACACACTAAGATATTTATCCTCAAAAGAGTAAACAAAGACGTAACGAAAGTACCAATTTATTCCTCTCTATTCCTTTTCATATGATAGATGATACCAGTATCTATATAGACAACAAATTCCAGACTCAAAGCTGATATTAAGCAGAAATATCCAATATCTTTACCCAACTGGCGGACAGATGGGCTCCGAAGTTAATTTATTTCTAATTAAAAATTTGCCATCAGGCAATAAATGTTCGTCGTCAATTAGGTATATGAGAACTATTAAAAGACTTGTAGTATTTTATGCTGATGTTGTTTATTGCAATTAACTGACGTGATGAGCATCTCGCTCGCCTGATGGTCCGCGATAACCTCCCAGAATGTTAAAATATTTCACGTCACATAATGAATGATAACTAGATTTAAAATAAACACATTTTTAACTCCGAAAATCATTATAATGGAAGTCGTGTCCGAAACGACCTGAGCACCTTGTATTAGTTTTGCTTTTGTATTTTCTTAAGAAAAGGTAATTGTCTATTATGCTGGTAAATGCATATTAAAAATAAAAAAACAAAAAAAATCATTACTCTCCTACAGAAGATGGTTGAATACCGATATATATACGATATACATATATTAACACGTACTATTGATATCAATATTGTTAGATAATTTAAGATTGCAGAGGCCTCAATAATCATTCTCTTTTAAGAGTTGCCATGCAATGAGATGCCTCTGGCATCTGATCGTCTAGGTACCCGAGATGAGAGTATCGCTACCATATAAAAGAAGATCATTGAATTCAGCTCACTAGACAAACGACTTAAGGAGGAAGATAAAGACATCTATCCACTTCTATAACCATATCCTCACTTTAATAGCTAGTCAGAAACAACATGCAAATTGATACCTGGAAAGCTAGTTCTTAAAATGATTGGGCATTAGATAAACAAATGGACAAATACGGATTTATGGTAATGATCAATAATACAAGTTAGAAAAAAAAACAAAAACAATATTCATTAGAGAATGCATAACTAAAACAAAACATATATTTTTTAATATTACCTTATAAAAGGAAACTAGAACACAAAGACGTTATTTACGAGATATTACTATATTTTTGAGGACAGTGCACTGACTTCTAACATCAAACACCAAATATAGTATGTTGATTGTGAAAGCGGTGGTTTTTCTGATCACGAAGTAGTTCAATAAAGAGTTAACGGCGCATTGATGTAACTAGTTAGTGAAGATATCAATTTAAGAGTAGAAAAAGTCGTTTTTTTTTAAGCGGTGATGGGTTTGTTGGGTGTGGAAAGGACTGCCGAGACGAATGTCCGCAGATTCAAAACCCAAGGGCACACATCTCTGACTTTTCTAAAATTATATGTGTATTCTTTGAGAATTGTCACTTTTAACAGTGAAGGAAAACATTGGGAGGAAATCTGCATACCTGAGAAATTCTCTATAGAAATATTGAGGGTGTGTGAAGTCTACCAATCCGCATTAGGCAGGCGTGGTTGAGTAAGGCTGAAACCCTATCAGTAACAGAGGAGGCCCGTGCCCAACAGTGGGACAGGAATACAGATAAAGTAGTTTATTCTGCTCAATAAATCTTGATTCATCTGCCAACAACAGTATGACCTTATGACTCAGTATAATGAGCGCGATGCAATGCTCAGTATATTGTTCTTAAACGCCATGTTACAACTCCAGTATTTTGGTAGAACTGGCTAATACCTTCAAGAATGGCATGCTAATCTCTTATAATTGATTAAAATGTGTTTGATAATATTAGAGATTCGTAGATTGATAAAGACATGAATTATAATTTCAAATATCTAACATCAATAATAGAATCCATTTCTAAACGATCTGAAGTTAAAGATACCATTAACCATGATATCTTGAAACATTTCGATGAAATCTACATCAGCCAAAATTTACTAACTAGATATATTCCTAATTTACGATAACAAATTACAAAAACCACTCCAACAATCCAATTTAGTTAAAAGTGTGGGGGATGGTCGAAAACAATTTTGGATCTTTGATTTCTAAACCGACCAAAATTCGCGTGTAGACAGATGTTGTGGCTGTGTTGTAATTAACTGTAATTAAGCTTGTTTAGCTAATTAACTGGTTCATCTCATGAGCGTTTATGATTCAAACGTTTTGCGTTGGGAACTGTTTCGTAGTGTATGAGATACTATCAAAATCGGGACAATGTACTATTTATATATCTCTTTCTCTTTCTAGTTTTTATATCCATCCTATGGTTGTCTGGAAGACATTGCCTACAGCGATAAAACCGCCATTTGTACTTGTGCCTTTTGTCTTTCTTTTATTTGTTTTATTTTTTCTGTATAAATAAATAAATAACACTACAACAGTTACAGTACTAAAGTAAAGTTATATAGACAAAGTAGGTATTAACTTTGACGATTCGTTTCAATTCACCTGTGAGCAACTAGGAATTCATGCAGGGTACCTTTATAAAATTAATTGTGATGCAATCAATGGTGAGTAACTTAGGATCTGGAGACCTGTCGTCAACTGATCAGTTAAGAAGGCTATGGTTTAAATCCCCTAAATCTAACAAGATGGCAGACTTTGCCGAGAAGTGAGGTGTAGTTAATAAAACAGTGTAAACTAATTACGTGGGTCTAATGCATAATTTTTATTCTTATGTTTGCTTATGAGCGAAAATGTTGACCAAGAAACCTAATTACCTTCAAGTTTAGCCGATTTCAATAAGAACCCGACAAACAATTTAAAATCCATATTTACGGAAGGTAAAATGACCCCCCCCCCCTACCATCTTGTTTGGTGAAATAATCCAAAAGCCTAACTGGTAATATTGACTTAATACAAGCGTGTAACAATTTGGCAGCCCAGATGACGGAATGTTTGACTAATTACACTAATTAAACCGTATGAGTAACAGTCGGATGCCATGTAACAGAATGATATTAAAGGATATTGATAAGGCTGGTTTGTCAATGGGTTGGAGTCTTAGAGCATGTTACACGACGTCTGAGTGAATGCTTATTATCGAATATAGGACGACCAAATACAACAGTCAAGTTCCCAAATAAAAGGTAAACAAAAGAGTGCTATCAGAATTACCTGTCTTATACGTGACCTGGTGGATTTAATTCAGTATTATGAATCAGGGCCTTACTAAATATTATCATAATAATTAATCAATTAAATTATTAATTACTAGGTCCAACTAGCGTAATAGTCGCCTTATCGGACTAATCGAATGGCGAAGAATAATCATTCCTCGTCAGTCGACAGTCTAACTGGACTATACTCCATTTATTATTAGAAGTAGAGTCACTGCCCATATAGAAAAAAAAGTTTATATTGCCTACTAACTCTTGTTCACGGCTTTGCCCCCGTGAAAGTTTTACTGGCATACAATTCTCGCTATATATTTTCACAGGATAAAAAGCAGCCTATGTCCTTCCCAGGGTCTCAAACTATCTCCATACCAAAATTCATTGAAAGCCGTTTGGTAGTTTTTGAATTTATCACGTTCAGACACAGACGCGGCGGTAAATTTTATATGTAACGATAAATACTAAAAAGAAACGTCATATTTCGAAAATAATGAATAAAAAAAAATAACCGTCTGAAATATACTTACGTAGGTGAAACAGCAGTTGTTAAAATTGTCATATTGACACGTATTTGTTTACATACAAACATATATGGCAGATATTTGTAAACGAGAGCAAACTGAACGCAAGGATCCCATGACTTGCGTTCGTTTGGAGGTCAGTAAAGTCAAGGTCTTTGGAAAGGACCAACGGGACTGACAGTTAAATTGAGTTAAAACTGATACTAATAGTATTTTATATGACTATTCTCATTTAAATGGTAATAAAATAGTTAATAATTTGTTATAACATGTCAATTTCGTAAAATAACTTTATGTACTCCATTAGAAGAAACAAAAACGATATTATTATCCGTCATGAAGAAGATAAAAATATTAGATGAACAAAAAATACGATGTAATACATTAACAATTCTAATGTCATTATTACACGATAATTGAATCCGATATATAACTGGTTTATCACATAAACAAATGTTTGTTACGAAAGATGTTGAAATCGACCTAGACACTTCATATCCCAGATTACAAACGTAGATATAGTCCGAAACAAATCCCATGAGATAAGTGATCAAAGAAAACTTCAAAGTGACTCAATCGACTCAAAACAATCCTGACAATATAAAAAGCATTTCGAATTAGCGAATGGTACGCGTGCAATAAGACACAGTAATAAATACACGTTTCAAGGTTACTACGTTAATTCATAGTAACAATCAGCGGGATTTCACATTACGGCCGTGGAGATCAAACCATCGATATTATCAGACAGTTGTCACCGGTTAAATTATCTAAACAATTGCTATACAACACTGGCTCTTATAAACAACGAGATAGAGCCGACGCTTTCAATGAAGCTGTAAGAGGCTTGATTGTTTTTAATGTGCACAATTGTCTATAAACAAAAACGAGTGCGTACCGTATCCTTTTGAGGAGCAATCCAATTCACAACACTACACAACACAACACCACGTGGAAACGAATGCGCGTCACACGTCCGAGCCGTACGGCGTCTGCAATCATACTGGCGGGCGCTTGATACCGACGGATGCGTAGGCGCATGTTTATCAGGTATGGACCAGGTAAACTGAAATATGGTGTGATGCAATCACAAGCGTGGTTTAGGTCCATTGTTTATGGTTTCGGGAGTCGGGTGGTTTATAAGTGAAATATTGGGTTCGCGGTATGGTCTCAGGTTTGTTTTGGTCGACATTGTAAACAAAGAGGTGAACTGAGTCAGTATCTTAAATACAGTATTATGATAAGGTATTCCGGATAAATTCAGTTGATTTTTTTTTACATGGGCAAGGCACGGTAAGTGGAATGGGGTCCAACAGGCCTACATAATTGGCACAATTATGCCGGCCTGTTGGAACCGGATATACACAGGACGATCCTGGTACGCGACACACTTACGTGGGCCACTACGGCGGGTTTTAACACCTTACATACGGTGGTCGCTATCTGGGAGGATATAAAATATATCCTACCACCAGCGTATTATATTACCCAAATCCATTTTCAAGTTGTATTCAACTGTGTAATACCTAAAACCCCACTTTTTGTATAACGACTGTTTTTAACCGACTTAAAAAAAGAGGTTCTCAATTCGACTGTAGGTATCCTTTTTTAGCTAAATATTTCACATGTTTATAGAAAACAAATTGATTCATCACACGACAAAGATTGATTCGTTATCCAAAACTTTCCAAATCAGGATCAGGATATAAGAACAGGGCTTCCTACAAAACGTATTGCCTCCTTGGATTACAACACATATAACCTTATCCTTGACACTAAATAAAAACTAGATTTATTGCCAAGGATATTGGTCTCCAGCTACTGTTTGGCAATGGACAATGACGTCCAATTCTTAGAACTTATTTACTTGATATTCAAAACGTACACCTAAAGTTCGGAATTTGGTTACAATTCAAAACAAATAGACACTATGTTTTGCTTGCGGCTCTGCCTACGTGAAAATGTTTTTCCGCGTCACGGTTTATATTTTCTCAGGATAAAATGGAGTCTATATTTTAAGTTAGAGTTCACAGTACATTCGTGAAAAACTGCATTCCATTCCATGCGGTAGTTTTTGTGTGATGCACGTACAAACACACAGACAGACACTAAATCTAAACACTAACTTTTGGCTACAGTTCCTCTAATAAAGACACGAGATATTTCTTTTTCAATATCTATAATGGTCCTACACTGGGCTCTTAAATTTATATTATACTAAGTAAAGATTCTATGACGTAAATGGACATTTAGTGACGTACGTTAAAAAAAACATGTCATTCGGTTCTAGTACTCCCCTTGAATGGTGGGCGCCATAAAGTGAGTATTTAAAGTAGTGGGGCACAGGCCGGTGGGCCGGTACGGTAAGTAATCATGCCGCCCATAGACACCCACTTCTCCAGAAGAATGGCGGGGCGTTGCCGGCTTTTCCAGCTAAATTATATATCTGATACTTGTAGTTGCTCGCAGCTCCGCCCGTGTTACTTGATGGATAAAAGTACTATTTTGCATTTATCTTCCGCAAGATACTTCAAGATTTGGTCTAGCTTTTTGTCATATTTCATACAAATCTATTCAGTGTTTACTGTGCTTACGTCCGATAATTTTTAAACTTAAGCATGTATCATATTAGTAAGATAGGATATGTAAAACCCTCGTTTGTCTCAATGAAGAGTGCAGTAAGTTCTAGTATAATTTAAAGGTCTGGGTTGTTTCCTGGTGTTAAAGATGAGGCGAGCACTTAAGTTAACGTAGAAATGTGAGGATATTAAAAACCTAACATTATCTCTGAAGATGAAGTCCGCACGGTGATGTGACTCATATTTTATGAAATTGTTTAATATAGAGCGATGTTATAAACAACTACTACTATATCTAATTAGATATCCTTTCTTTCTTATCATATTCCAGAAAGAATTTACATAAATTCCCCTACCTAAAACACGGGCTAACATCCAAACCAAAAACATGTTACAAGACCAATCAATCCGAAGTATTGACCTCCAAATATTGTCGCGAACGAATGGGACAGCTTTCTAAATACGCGTATGACACGTTCGTGGCAAGCGACTGACATTAGGATCTTGCGCCTGGAGGCATTATGTCCAGCATTGTGTTCCAAGGTCGTATGCTGCAGATGGGCTAAATACTCACTTGTTATTTGATTAGTATTTGTAGCAGCTCTCGGTGGCGTAGTTGTAATGCCAAATTTCAGCCACGGCTGCCAATCTAAAGGAAGATCAGCCAGGTATGCAATAGGTGGGATCGAGAGAGGGAGGATCCCTCCCGCCGTCAGAGGAGACGTAGGAGGCGCCGGGTGGACGACTGACCGGCGTCTCCCGCCCTGTGGAATGGGGGCGTTTGGAGAATTCCACCACGGTATCCCCTGCCTGTCGTAAGAGGCGACTAATAGGGGCCACGAAGGGGGTCGTCGGCGGGCAGCAGGGGGCTGTCCGCCCTAGTGCATTTTTGTGCATTTTTGCACATCTTTCGGTTGACCCCCGGGATGGACGGAGTGTGCTGTTGGCCTTACATTGCCGTAGACGCCGAGGGCGTCCTTCGGTGCGCGGGGGCTTCTGAGCCCCCCCCCCCCCATAGGAGACGGGCCGCAAGGCGGCTGCGGTCGCAGACTAGACACTTCAACGTCAGAGGAAGCCCGCAGCCGTCCCTAATGCGCCGAAGAGGGCCACCGCGGAGTTTTAGCTGGTAGGCCGTGCATAGGTTAAGTTGTATATAGAGTTAGGGACTCAGCCCGGCGGTCGCCCGAAGGTCACCATCAAATCCGGGCGGCTCAACGCCGGGCCGTAAGGCACGGTTACCCCAGCATAACCGCTCAGTCGCCCCCCACGAAGGCTGAGCGGGAGTAAAAAATGTATGCAATAGGTGCGCTCTTGTGCCTTCACTCTCATAGTCCGGTGAGACGGCAATCAACATGACCGGAGAGAGATCAGATGCAAGAAGGGCCTCACGTCTTATCCGAGCCACGAGGGTACATCACCGCCACTTCCTGACTCTCAGTTATACTAATAAAAATAATAGATATATAAATAATCGCGAATTATAAATAATACTGGTGGGACTCGATATTTTATAAGCAACGACCGTACATGATGGAAAACCCAGTAGCTGGTTCCAACGAAACGCATTCTGGATTCAACTGGTGTTTACCGAGTAAAGCATGGTGACAATTCTTGAGACGCAACTACTCTCGTTAATTACCTTTATATTCAGACGATTATTTTACTGGTAGGATATATGTATCGCCTGAGATCAGCCTCAGTATATCCAGGCCGGCATAATTGTGACAACTGGCAAAATAATCGTCGCTCGGTAGTCAACATTCAATCTGGACCCCATACCATAAGATGTAGTGCATTACTTTCCCGCACATATATAGAGAAAAATCTATCAAAAAGTTCGCTTGGTTTAAAGGCGGTATAGGTTCTGAAACCCTTGGACCGCTTCAGGTCGAGTAACAGTTAAAGTTTCAAACACGATTTTCCCTAGACTGCTTAAAAGAAAGAGTTGACAGATAGAAGTTGTATCTCCAGTCGTTTAACATGCTTTGAAAAGCGTACTGGTAATTGAATACTTCAATTCCAAAAGATATAAATATATCAGGTCATGTTCCCGTTCCCGCGCGATGATAATTGTCATTCGTCAATGTCAAAGCGGTCATTCCCTAATCGTCCCTAAACAAACGCACAAACATCGGCCTCAGTAATCAACTTTTATTATAGTAATGTGCAGTTGATAAGTCCATTAAGTGAATCGTTGCGCGTGCGCATCGACTCGCGTGTCCCGTCGACCGTCGGCTCTGTTGCTAGTTGCTACACGATACTCGCCTTCTCGGAATCTAATTATTATTTTGTAGCAGATGGTAATATTTATATACGATATTTTTGATATTGATTCTTGGAATATTTATCTTTTTTGATATAAATAATTTTATTCGCATACTTCTAACTGCTTGGTGGATTTGGTTATATTGTTTTAGAAGATATTGTTTAAGAAACTGATATGTTTTTTAAAATCTGCGGATATATCTTACCCGATCTGAACCTTAATTAATTTTGTCTAGCTATAAGTTGAAACACATTTTATATAAGTAATAATATGTAGAGATATGTTCATAGCTTTTTCCCGGCATATATTTGGTGTAACAAATAAACAGCGTGTACGCAGCCTCAAACCAAAGCCTCAAAGAATCCCTACATAATTATAATTATTTAAAATTCCTACTATAATAATTATAGCAAAATAACATGAGTGTTTTTGTAGGCGTTTTTATTTGTAAGCCTAGCTTTTGATAAAGCCTCCCTTCGCGGCACAACAGGCGTGCAAAACGAGAGAGCGCAAATTCGCTTTCCGCTTTAAGACATCAGTGATTTGTGATCTTCGATGCAAGACTATTCGTTTCGGGTTGGTATTATATCATGATCAAAACTGCTATAGTAGTACTTGAGTTCTGTGTAGTAAGTCTCTAGTTCCCGCCGCGAAACTATTATAAACTCTGTTAAATTATAATTTTAATGTGATCTTATGTATCAGGATGGTGATCGCAATATTTCCTCATATGGCGATGGTCACGGATGGCCGTCTCTTTCGGTGATAATGTGTTTGTTTTGTTTTTTGACGAATGCAGAGGAATGACATGACAAAAATGATAATGTGACAAAGATTTTGACGGAAAGATATATTTTATATCCGCTCGGATAGCGATCACCGTACACAAGGTGTTAAAAAAGTGGCTTAGGTGTGTCGCGTTCCGGGATCAGCCTGTGGATATCCGGTTCCAAGAGGGCGGCATAATTGTGTCAACTGTCGAGGGGCAAGTCAAGAGGCATTCATCTCTCGTCAGTCGACATTCTATCGGACCCTACTTACCATCAGGTGCTGTGGGGTATCTTTGCCGTGGCAGTATGAAAAAAATCCACGCAGTGCTTGTAGTTTCAAGTTCTGTACGATGCTATCATTAGCAGTCGTTTACCATCAAGCAAAAACCCCGCCTGTCTCATCGTTAGCTACTTTATCACTTACAAACGGAGGTACATCAAGTATTTTTTTTTATTGCTTTGAATGACGAGACGAGCTTGCAGTTCGCCTGATGGTAAGCGATACGACCGCCCATAAACAGTAGAAACACCATCCAACACCTTGAATTACAAAGTATTGTTTGGTATTGTACAGCGCTCGCCATTCTGAGACATGAGATGTTAAGTCTCATTATGTCTAGTAGTTACACTGGCTACGATGTCCTTCAAATCGGAACACAACAGCGACTACACACTGCTGCTTGGCCGCAGAAATAGTCATTGCTGTGGTACGATCAGCAACAAAAGTCGATGAACAGATACTAATTTACAAAACACCTGAACGCTGAAACGGACCATAAATCACTTACCAAAGAAGAGTACAGATTAAGGTTATCAATATGGACACCAAAGTAAAGGATTGGCTGAAAAATTATGAAAAAGAAACTGACGTTTACGTTGCATCCTTCGAAGAGAATCTCCTGCCAGAATAATTTTGAATTTACACATTTGGTTTTTAAACCGACCAGTGTTCTATAAAATAGGATGTTTAAAATGTAACTAACCTATTCCTATTAATGTTATAATATTACTTACTTATATATTATATCATTTGTTGCTGGAATCAAATCTAGAGATGTCCGTGAGGCTCTGAGAAGAACTCATAGCATAAACCTTAAGGACATTGGTATCTTCCAGAGTATTCTCTCAGAGCCTCAATCTGACGCAACTGTCCTGTTATATACTAAGTTGTAATTAATTTAAAATGATTTGTACTATTGTATCTTTTACTATGGGGCTGGCATAGTCTCCTAAGAGACTTAAAGCCTCTAAACAAATAAAGAGAAAAAAATGTTTTGCCCATACTTAAAAAATATATAATTCTGGTTATTAACTTCAATATGAACTATTATATTAACCTGAAGAATTTGTTTGTTTGAATGCGCTAAACTCAGGAACTACTTAACTTATTTTGAAAATATTTCACTAATAGAAAGCTACATTACTCCTGAGTGCTATAGGCTACATTCTATCCCGGGTAAATATATAGCATGACTTTTGACCTTGAACAACTTTTTCACGCGGGCGGAGCAGCGAGCCAAAGCTAATATGTTATAAAATAACAATTTAATTGATATTCTGGACTGTTGAATAATTCAGCAATGTTTTGATAGTAAAAAACGCGGTGCGCTGCGTTTCGCGAGATGGGTGTATTGAAGCTTGATGGGTTCAATTTAATGAATAGGAAAAAAGCTTGTACTTATATAAAAACAAAAGAATGTGCTAATTTTAGCCACATTTGTATTTATTACAGATCATAAAAAGAATTCGCTAGTAATATTTGACATTCAATGGTTTGACTGCGTTCAGCTACTTTTGTAGTTCAATTATGACAAGTTATTTTGAACTTAATGTAATCAGTAACTTATGGTAAATGATAATGATTAGGAAATATTGGAAACAAATTATGTTCAACGACTTCTGTTGCTGACTGTACCTACCCAGGCGAACTCTCACATATGAGAGACCTGCCACCAGTGATAATTATAAGTATTTCATAGTTTCCACTGTCGAATAGTCCTTATAATGCCAACAAAAACATGTCAGATATAGCATTGGTCGCAATTGCGGGTTATGCAGTGACGGAAATACCTTAGACGTTTAGGAAAATGACGGCGAAAGAGAGGAAATTAACTCAAACCGTTATACTGCCGAGTGTCGACATTGGTCCTTAAGACCGGGGAAACCAACAACCGTGCCTCTCACCCCCCAAGTGGTGATAGCGATAACGCGTTTTTTCCCGCGAAAAAAATAAGGTCTAATTATGATATCTTAAGTTAAAGGTATAATCACCATAATACTGACTGAATGAATTCACAAAGAAAAAATTAAGCTAACATGTATTTATGAGCGATTTGAAGTAATTAATTTTATTATGTGGGTGACTGCACGAGGGTTTTCAGTCACGCAACAATTACTTTTAAAAATATATGTACGCATAGGATCACGCCGTTTACCCATTTAAAGGGTAGGCAGACCTGTCCCACACTCACATAGCGCCACCTATATTGGGTCTTATAAAGGCGAATATATCCACTAATATTATGAAGAGGAAATATTTATAAGTTTGTAAGGGCTAATTTCTGGACCTAGGGAACTGATTTTGAAATTCTTACACCAATAAGAAGCTATATTACTATTTAATGTTACAGGTTTTTATCACGGAAAAACATTTTCACACGCACGCAGCCGCGGGCAAAATCTAGTACTATAATATAATGCTCTCAGTTATTATTTCCATATCAAAAACTAACATGCACGCGGTACGGCAGCGCTCTGAGGCCCTGGCTTTGAATCCCAGATCAGGCAAAGTGATATTTAGGTTTTTTGCTCAGTATCAGCCTGTAGTCTGAAATTTGTGCTCGATATGGCGATAGGCTCTAATCACATTATGGGACGGAACACACTTGGCGAAAAGTAAGTGCCCTGGCTGCGCCTCTGCATACCCCATCGGGGATAAATGCGTGAGCTATATTTTTTTGTTGAAAAACTAACACGGAGGCAATACCGCGGTCAATAGCTAGTCTTTAGGTTATTTATAAAACGGTCTCATTCCATAAGCCCTCAAAATAAACCGCCGTTTGTGAGATCAAAGAAATCTCAATTGACATATAATCTTATCTTTAAAGTTCCGACTCATATCCTAATACTGTGCAATGTACAGCCTGATAGTACAACTACTAAGCCATGGGTTCGAAAACTTAGACAAAGATAAATTAAATCAATACTTTGTTTTGGTTGATTGATAATTTATTTCAACCATGCAGGTGCATTATTTTACATTGCTCAGATAATGTCCTGCAATTCTGGGTAGAAATAGGAATTTAAAGTCTCGATAGTGTTAGGGGCTTTCAAGCCGTACCTACCACATAGACTTTTATAATTATACTACTTTTGTATACGTTACCGTGGTATTAAAAATTAATTAGGAAATGTCAAATCGATTTCACTCATCCCGCGAAGGACCTTCGTGCTCTCCAATGTTATGACAAATCCATTTTCAATGGCTCGGGAATCCATTTGTAAACAAGCTAGCCAAACTCTACACCCACGCACGAGATTTAACTTTAACACGTTCTTATAAGGTTTAATTTTACATGGCAGAAAATAAATTCGCTTGAAGCGTTACGCTCAATCGTTATACTTTAACAAATAACCACTCTAAACACATAATTTTTCACTCGCCTTGCTCACATCGGTTAATTGTTAAACAATAACTGAAACTCAATTTTAAAACACGCAGCATAAGGTTTACATTTCATTTTACGTGACGGGCGTTTCGCTTATGGCGCTCGCGTCGCTATTTACGCTTTTTGAGCTTATTCCGCGCATATTCGAGGTGGTGAGCGGTCGGCCGCGCGGCGCGTCTCGTACTAAAATAACCGGACTAATTGACGCGCCAGACGTTAGGGTTGCGGCTAAAATAACGTCTATTGCGATTAATATCGGAGCCTCGACCTTCTGCAAGCCCTGAATTAGCTCTCCAGTTTTTATTAATTAAATAATACAACTCCAATTAACCATAATTTTCCTATCATGCGCATAAATTTTACTTTTATTATTCTAAATTTAAAACTCATACTGGCAGTAATTTTTATTTAAACCGACCATAAATTTTGAATATCGAATTGCAATTTGTAACGGTTCCAACTGTAATTAAATGTGAGAGTTCATACGAAGTCTGTTTACAATATTCTTTTTAGCCGACTTCAAAAAAGGCAGAGGTTCCATGTTTGAATATGTTTTGTATGTTTCTATGTTTGACTGTAGGTACTTGTAAAACATTTGTTAATTTATTTTACCGAGCGTCTTAATTTCTATGCATTAATAAGGATGTAGCTAAAAGTTTTCATCTGGAATGTCATTTTTTTAAATTATCATTTCTGTTTTTTTAACACAATACTACTAGAGTTTCAATGATATTGTGAACTGCACTGAATTTATTGGCAGATAATGCCACCGCTATGTCAGCAGGGTTTAAGATAATGTAAACAAACATCTTACAGTAAAACAACCTGAAGTAATCGAGGGAGTGAAGGATTATAAAATTTTAGTCAGTAGTTTTCAAATAGGCCGGCATTATTATGTCAACTGGCGAGGAATCATCTTTAGTTTTTCGACAATATCTGAACAAAACTCCGCTTACCATCAAGTTCAGAAGGGTCATTTTACCGTGCTCGTTAAAAAACAATAGTTATATTAAAATTGTAACCAGATTTTTCATTGTTGACAAATATATTGCGTTCCATTTGATCAATAAGACTGACCAATAGCCATGATTTCCTTCGGCAACCATGTTCAATCACTACCAGGCACTCCATGCTCCAATTACGTATATTACTGCCTACCCTATAATGCCAATCTTCATTTGCAAGTAAGCAGATGCATGCAGTTATCATCGACGAGATGTATAATCGAATGCACGCGAACACGTGGCGCGGGTAGGGCGTATAGAGCTGTGCGAAGCGATGTCCGGCTTGAAGGACCAAAATAGAAGTGTTTAAGGGTACAAGGCAATTCACGCCGCATGATAGAACCAGATGGAGGGCTCTTATAGGTTGTTGCGGTCACGATCCTCAGCATTGAGGGAACGACTGGATGGAAGGGTATAATAAGGTGATAATTAAAAAAATACCTGGTATTTGCTATGGAGATGAAATCTAATTAGAAGGCAAGTGACTACACTTATATATCGCTGATGTAAAATAAAACACAACGAAAATATTTTTATTGTAGTCTTTTTTGCCAGAGAAGAAGACTATCAATATCCATGAAATTTGACAACTTGATCCTAAAGATTTGAAATTCTTCTCCAATAAAAAAACAAACATAAGGATGATATCTCACCAATATTACACGCCACCACACAAGCGCCACCATCAAGGCAGGTGAGGGCGTAACTAAACGCATGCGCAATAGCAACACTGCGAGGTTTTGATTATACGGTGAGTACAATAGGATGCACGCAAACAGTCACGTGTGGTGCGAGTACGCCTCGCGTATACAGCGAAGCGATGCTTTGCCAAGCGAACAGCATTGACTTAATACATAGCAGCAATATACTACCACTAGTGCATTTTTGAGTCATTTTATGCTGCTTTATTTAAAAAAAAATAACTTTTTTTTTCATTTTTATAGATATCATAAAAAAGTCAAAAATTCAATCACCCTCCGATGGCGAAACCCAAGACTGTAGTTGCAAACAATCCTTATTATTATTATTAAAATTATTTAATAATTCTATTTTTGATTTTACATTTGTCTGTGTTTTATGTTGGATTAATAGTTATTCTTCTTCCTTTGGAAACTAACTATATATAACCTTTGGGAGTTTTCGGAACGCCAGATCTAGTACATAGTACATATTGATGTTTACCTAGCGAACGATTTCCTCCTACCATTGAGTTGTGAAAAATATTTAGTCATTAGCAACTATTCCATCAAAATTTGACCTGTTTACGCAACAGAGAATAATTTTGTCGTAATAACTTATGTTTAACATATTTTTTTCTGTTATCGACTTCACGTAGCTCGTTATCACTGTGTGTTAAAGGTTTAAAGTAATCATGAGATGCAATCGCAGATTTGTTGCGTCACGCCCTGCTATGTGAAGTGTTTACTGAGAAATATGGCCATGGACGGCCATGGGAAATATAACTGTCGACTAATAAACCTCTTGTTTATAAAGATGGAAGAATTTTGCTGGTGGTAGGATGTTTGTATACGGCTGGATAGCTACCACCGTATACAATGTGTGAAACCCGCCATAGTAGTCCACGTAAGTGTATCGCGTTCCGGGATCACACACACACACAACATCACGCATTTTATCCCCGAAGGGGTATGCAGAGGCGCAACCATGGCACCCACTTTTCGCCAAGTGTGTTCCGTCCCGTGATGTGATAGGGGGCGAGCCTATCGCCATATCGGGCACAAATTCCAGACTCCGGGCTGATACTGAGCAGAAAAACCCAAATATCCCTTTGCCCGACCTGGGATTCGAACCCAGGACCTCAGAGCGCTGCCGTACCGCGCATGCAGTACAACCACGCCACCGAGGCAGTTCCGGGATCAGACTGCGTATATACAGTTACAACAGGCCGGCATAATTGTGTCGACTGCCGAGGGGTAACTCTCGTCAGTCGACATTCTATTCGACCTCTCTTCACTCACCATCAGGTACAGCGGGGTCACTTTGTAATGCAAGTATAAAAAAAGAACAAAGATCACACTCCTAAGGTATCTAGATACGATTTTCCTAACGGATCAAAACGTCAACATTATTTGGAATGGATTGAAGACTTTTGTTCCTTTTTTAAAATTGACAGCTAACTTACAAGTCTAAATAATCTTGGTACTTGGAGTTTCTATTTGATTAGTTATTACTGATCGTTGCATTTTGATTCCGGTTGATGTTACATAGTATTTCATGTATTTATATATGTATAGACACGTGTAGGAACCAACTGAGCGTGCGCAAACATCCTGCGGGTAAAATTACACTGCGTCTACGGCGAAATAATGCGTGTAATGTAATTATTTTATGTATCTATTCTATGTCAAGTTATGTGTATTACTATTCTGTTAATAGAATGGCCTTTAGGACCGTATATGAAATATGGACTGATGGAACCCAGGCTCGATTACTGAGTTATTCTAACACAATTTGTCCGGAACTGAATCCAGAGGGGAGTTGACATTTGTTAAAAAAATTGCCAAAATCATGTCTCAGGTGATAGGTAGCAGAGTAGAATGACGCTCAAGAACTACAACATAAGCCATGCCGAACTAAATGGTATCTTATCATAAAACATGCATGAAGTCTCTTCACAACATTTCCCTCTTCCAAATTCCAACAAGCAAGCAAGCGTGGAGGTATTTTTATCATCTTAAACTTATTTATCGAAGCTAAATATAAACAAACAATGCGAAACCAGGTGAATGTTTCAATTCCGTCAGTAGAACCTTTAACTCTTCGTAAATTCGGCCTCTACTAACCCTGAAGCATCTTTATTTATACATATACTATACATTGGTACGTGGTATTACGTCGTGCGTGGTGCGGTATATTTAGAATCCGCAGACGTGTGATGACGTCGTCCGTTCCGTCAGAGTTGCGCAGAAACGTCTACTTTCGTCTGCCGTTAAAAGCAAATGCATAATTATCTTTAGTTTGTATGTTTATTGTAGTTGAATAAAAGGTGACGTATAATAACGGTTCGGATAATGCATGTTGCTACTGTGTAACTTATCCGAGAGATATTTTATTAGAATATATAAAGTAATACATGAGCCTATTTCTATAAGATGAAACGGGACTGCCTAAGCCTTGACGACAAAAATATCTTAAAAACCCTAGAGAATAATACCCACAAGCACTTTTCTACCAATTTTACTTACAACGCAATTACGCTACCCAATTCTCACACAAAAAGGTTTAAATAAGAAAGGGTCAACACTACACATCAGCAGTGCAACGAATCAATGGGCACATCTGCTCATGGCGCATGACGTGCATACGCGTTGTAGCTACGTCGCGACGTAAATAAACGTTACACATAACATAATGTATCTTGCTCTGACATCTGTTTCATGACGTATATAAACGTATTTTGGTCATTTAACGAAAGTTGTATTTTTATAGTTTATATTTTTAAGCTTTTTCGTGCTCGAAAATAAAATTTAGTTTTTGAAACGCCTTCCAGGTTTCCAAGGCAGATTAGACTAGATCAAGAGGAACTATTTTGGCTGTTATGAAAAAAAATGGCTTAAAATATACAAAAAAAAAATGTAACACTGGCAAGAAATAAAAAAGAAAACTAAATACGTACTTACCTACGCATATCCTAAATTAAAATACACCACGCGTTCACCATTAACATTTTGTTTAAAAACAAAAACTTACCATGTTGTTTAACCTTACATACAATTATCTGTCTTGTGATTGATATCAAGGGCTTTATTTACACAAAATATATAAATTAAATGTTATCATGTGAGTCATAAAGAAAATGTACAAATATTTAAACTCCTAAGCGCCATGATGGGTTAGCATGTTACTGTTCGAAATTTAAAAATCAAATAGCATAATTTTAAATTTCGAATGTCCATGGGCGGGAAATGTTTTGTATGTTGGTACCACGTCTTCATCTAGTTATAAGTAGTTTTAGTAAGTATCAATAACCAGAGTTTAAGTCAAGCATGAGTAAGTAAATTAACTGCCAGTGCCCTTTTAAATAGTAGTTAATTTGTCTTTAACATAGCTTCAACAGACTATTACTAAACAGTAATAACATGTATGTTCCATTGAAATAAATGACTGTACTCGGTTTTTTTTTATAATTTTCTGTTTGAAGAACTAAGATTATCTACACAGTAGATTCTTAAAAATGCCATTATTATCAAGATTTTTGTCTTATTTTCAAGCCATGTATTTATCATCTAAGAGATCCTTAAATCAAGTTATTAGTTCGAGGAAGTTGTGCTCGTAATGCTTTTGGGGAATTCCATTGACGTCATCAAATGCATGCATGCCACCGATTAGCCCTAAACCTTAGCGGCTCATTAATTGTTTTTTAGAACCCAGAATTCACTCAGTATAGACAATTACCTCTTATTTTGTACAATTTACCACAGATTATTGGATATAACTTAATGCATAATTTACATTCCGTGTAAACGCTATTATGTAAATAATTACACATTACGTTTTATTATTTTCAAAAATAATATGATTTTAATTTCTCGTGGACCTTGTGAGATCGTGGATCTAGAAAAGACAAAGCAATTTTTGTACGAACTCCTAATGCCATCTAGTGAGAAACGAACTAACTAATTGTAACCGCTAACGTATTTGATTTTTTCCCCCGCGGAAATTTTACACGCATGGAATTTTTTGTTAAAAAAATTAACTGCTCTCGAAAGTTATTGTAAAGGAATAAGAATGTATGTTGTACGTCTCAATGATACTTCTTCCAGTGTTTTTGTACTAGTTTATCATATCGATCAAGATTTAGATATTTTTATCACCCATATAGTCGCAATAAAACCAGTTTTGTCCAGAGTATGAACGGTCCGGCTCCACTGGAGCACCACTGCCTCGTGAAAACATGATGCGTTGCTGTTACAGTTCCGTAAGATTCCCTAAGACGCGAAATTCTAAAGGTCTCTCATTAAAAGCCAATTCAATATCTCTTTTAGGCAAAGTCAAAATTAACTATTAAGTACTTAAATTCTCATTTCAAAGCTCTTTAAATGGTCAAGAATCTACCACTGCTTAAGTTAGTGTTATAAGTGAAAAGACGAAGTCATTGGGATCATGAGCCATCAAAATCGATTTATTTTACAGGGCTTTTTACAACAATTTCGGCAAGTCCATTTGATCAGATCCTATTGTCGTTCGATTCAACCTATTTGTATTTATTTTGTTGTATGACGTAGTGTCTACTAGTTTTTTTAATTAATTCGAGCCCCCGACCAGAAAAGTTCAGTAACATCAAAAAAAAATATTTATTTTGTTGGATGCCGTGGTGTCTACTAGTGTTTTTAATTAATTCAGGCCCCCAACCAAATAAGTTCAGTAACCTCAAAAAAAAAAACAATTTTTCCATACAAGCGAGTACAACGAAGAATTTCTAAGGCGAGCAAACATAGCTTCCTTTGCACAGAGTATTTGCCGAGATCAATGTTAATATAATTCAAACTGCGCACAGCCTCCTGATAACTGTGACAGGTGATAACGGGTGACATGTTCAAAACAGACGCCGTGGCACACGAGGGCTGCGCGTGCGCAAAGCGGTGGACATAGTGGTGGAATTAATTAAGGAATCTGATTACCAGATGTCGCTAGGGGTGGAGTAGGAGTATAGACTGATACATCGCTGGATCTCTATTCAAAGTTGAAGGTCCTATCTTAATTTTTACATATTAAGCGGCGATAGCCTAGTTGGGTGTGGAACGGACTGCCAAGACGAATGTCCGCAGGTCCAAATCCCAAGGGCACACACCTCTGACTTTTCGAAAATCATGTGTGTATTCTTTGTGAATTTATCGTTCGCTTTAACGGTGAAGGAAAACTCGTGAGGAAATCTGTACATCTGAGAAGTTCTCAATAGGAATTTCGAAGGTGTGTGAAGTCTACCAATCCGCACTAGGCCGGCGTGGTGGACTAAGGCCTAATCCCGCTCAGTAGTAGAGGAGGCCCGTGCTCAGCAGTGGGCAAGTATACAGGGCTGATATTATTATTATTATTTTAAATTTTAACTAGTTTCTACCATTTAATGGCGAAATTACATCATTCCGCGGGCTTTTGACCAAAACGGAAATGACGGGTGGGTGAGAGTACTAATGTTATTATGAGTTTATTGATAAAAATTTCGGACGAGCCTGCAAGTATTAAGTATGACAGCTTTCTGAATGAGGATGTATGTAAGTGGATGAATTTGTAACGTCTTGAGACTCGTGTGTATGGATTTGGGGACAACTCCTGTAGATGAAATAATAATGGGTATTGTGCGGACGGTGTCCACTCGCCACTGCGTTTTAAGTTCGATAGCCAAGTCAGTGTACTTGGCTAGTTTTTCTGTATGTGTAGTTTGCAAATTGTGGGTGTTTGGTATGGCGATGTCTATAAGGTATACTGAACTGTTCTTTTTATCATGAAACGTGATGTCCGGTCTGTTAAAGTGAACTGTTTTGTCTGTCATAATAGTCCTGTCCCAGTACATTCTGTAATCATCTGAATCTAGTATGGTTTGAGGGGAGTATTTGTAATATGCAGTTTTTTCTTTAATTAATTTGTATTTGTAAGCTAAATACTGATGGATAATTATTATTATTATTATTATGTTGGTGATCTAAAATTTTCGTGCTGGTAAAAATTATAAAAGACAATAATTCATGGTTTCCCCTTTATTTATTTTTTGGGAACATTGGTATATTTAACTGATTATTTGATATTGTATAATTGAAATTGTGCAAAAATTATTTCTTATGTTTACGCGAATGTTAGGCATTCGCTGTTAGACAAGGCTGCAATCTTCGAAACGTCGGGAGAAAACTAAAATATAAAAAAAACGCGATAGAATCCGAAAAATAGTTTAATTGTGGAAAAATATAACATAAAACCTTGTAATAGTCAGCCAGCGATATCTCATTCCATTGATGTCAGTGACATTCTTAATGAGATTGGTGGCGAAATATTTGCGAAATTGCATTGAAGGATAAAGCATTATGTACTGCAGTCTGTCAAGAGCTGTTCTGTTAATTGAAATTAAAAATCAGCAAAAACAACTGAGTCCTGTGACATCATCACCGTCATTCTAAAACACTATGATAAGAAGAATGCGTCCGTTGTTTGAAAAAAACAGTAAAAACAATTTAATCCCATGACGTCATCCCCATAATTCTAAGACACTATGATGAGAAGAATGCGTTTGAGTATATAAAAGGATTCCTACCTACAAAATGAATGTTCAGACAATTTGATGACGTCAAACAGTAGTTTAAGACAATTAATTATTTCTTGTAACAAAATATCATTAATCAAAATTAAAACAATAGAACACTTAAGCCAAATCAATCTAATCGTCTATATTTACGAATACAAGACAATATATTTTGATAATTTTGAATTTCCAACAGGCCAGCATAATTGTGTCGGCTGTCGAGGGGTAATCATCTCTCGTCAGTCCACATTCTATTGGAATCCACTCCACTTACCATCAGGTGCAGAGGGGAAACTTCGCCGGTAAAGTAAGTCTTCAACCTTACTGTGCTAATATTAATATTGCTTTCTTTATTTACAACTATTTTGAGGGTGAATAGACAAAATTATTTTCATTTTCTGTTTACTTCTAGCAAATGATTAATACTTAATTTCCCTAAAAAACACTACTGATTTATCCATTATGTCCAGTTTATGCGGCAGATGAGTGATTGTAATGGGTAGTTCTAAGTATTTTAGCGTATATGGGGACCCCATTTCCAGACTTAAGTCTTAGCCCTCATAATCTCCACTGTCGTGGAACTTAAACGATCCAATCATCATACAAATACTTTATTATTGTTTAACCAATTTAAATTTCTGGCATAAATATTTGATAGCAGCTTTCTGGCATTCCTTAACTCCATGGAGGCAGTGGCTTCGTCAGAAGTCAGAACCGCTTGCTCTGTCTGTTAAGCCAATAAAAACATTTGACAGTGCCAGCCTGGGATTTGAACTCACTATTCTACATCATCCAGTTTACGATGCATAATGAGAAGATGATTGCTATTGATGTTAGCAGTTTAAAACGGAAGATGAGCGTCTTCCGTCATTTATAATCAGGATGGTCAGTTTTGTTTAAGTTTAGACGTCAATCTTACAGCAAAAACTGGAGTTTCATTCTCCTTTAAAATAGGTCATCTATAAAATTTGATTATTGGAATGGATGACAGCAAAGAAATTGAACTACTCAGAAATTATCGCTCTAAGATTATACCTTATTATCGATTACATAGAACTTGGTTAACTATATCAGTGCAGTAAATAGTGTATATAAAATAAGTAACAAGGGAATAGGAATTCTAGAAGCAGTAGCAATATGAACAATTATTGTAAAAGTAATTGTTCATCTTCTAATCGTTTACGTACGTTTAGTAAACTAGATCAGTGCAGTAAATAGTGTATATAAAATAAGTAACAAGGGAATAGGAACTCTAGAAGCAGTAGCAATATAGTCTTAACAATTATTGGAAAAGGGATTGTTCGTTTTACAATCGTTTGTGTACGTTCAATTATATTTTCATTAGATAATGTTATTGTAGATTTGTTAAATTAATATTATTTATTTATACAAAAATCTGCTTTTCCTCTCAAAGTTACAAAGATAAAGAGTCGTCTTCTAGCTAATGTTAAAGTAGGTGCATGTAAAAAAGACCTTACACTATCTTCTAATGAGGTTTTCTCCCAAATAAAGTACGCTGCGATGTTACGTGCTCAGTCGTGGTCAAAACACTGACGTCTCCGGTTGGCAATGTTGACTTACCTGCGAACAAATATATTTAATCAGTCATCTTGAATATTATTATAACGAATACTAGATATTTGCTAAATTGAAGCAGAAACTGCTAAAGGGCTTTCTGTAAAATTTTGGTGGATAATTTATAAAACATGATCTTGTGAGCAATATAATATACCGTAATATTATTTTTAAGGTTTTTATATGGTAGTTCTGCCGTAATATAGTCTGTCTGGTTAGATGCCTCTGCAATTTCCATGTTTGTCTTCAATATGAAACAGAATAATAACAGCCCAGTATTATATACTGCCCACTGTTAATCACGGGCTTCCTCTACTACAGAGACGATTTAGGCCCAAGTCATACACGCTGGCCTACTGCTGGCTGATGCCATATACGTTCTGCATGTCAGGTATGTTGGTTTCCTCACGATATTATGAAAGTAAAAATAATTCAAACTTGTGGATGGTATATATAGACAACTATCTGTGCCCGCGGCTTCGCCCGCGTAGAAATTTGTGTTTTACAAAGGTTTTACCCGACGTAAATCCCGACCCGCGAGATTTTTTACAACCACGCGACCTCTTCAACGATTATCGTTATATTTCAGTCAATTTTCATAAAACCGTGATGTACTATTAACCTAAACGTTCCTCAAGAATTGCACTAGTTTTTATTAAAAACCGTACAAAAATCCGTCCAGTAGACAGTTTTTGGGTAATTTGTTTTATAATATTGATAGATTATGGCACAAATTCGACACGCAGCTTGCTCGTCTCGTCCTCCACACACACACAACATCACGCATTTATCCCCGAAGAGGTATGCAGAGGCGCAATCAGGGCACCCGCTTTTCGCCAAGTGTGTTCCGTCCCATGATGTGATAGGGGGGGGGGGGAGCCTATCACCATATCGGGTACAAATTCCAAACTCCAGGTTGGTACTGAGCACAAAAACCCAAATATCTCTTTGCCCGTCCCAGGATTCGAACCCAGGACCTCAGAGTGCTGCCGTACCGCGCATGCAGTACAACAACGCCACCGAGGCAGTCTCGTCCAATTGTGAAAAAGACTCCTCTACGACATCCAAGGGTACATAGTAACGTGTTACCAGCCAATATCTACTTGAGTCGGCATTTATGATGTATTAACATGACCCAATTCCGAGAGAATGAATGACAATTTAAATTTTTTAATTAACACGAATGAGTGTTGATTAATTTGTAGACGAAACAGCTACCAGTTGTTACGTACTTGTTTACTTGCAAATTAATATGGATCAGGTTTGTTTCGCTTCGTTGGTACAGAAATGTAGTGACGTTCGCTGTTATCTTTCGTTTAATAAGAATTATTTTGGTAAAATTTCATTCATATCCCTAATCTCTGTACCTTTACTTTTTAAGGCATAATAAGAAAGTTTGTAGAAAATGAGATTATGATCTTCTGAAAAAATCTTTATAAATTATACGGGTTTGTGTTGTACGTAATGAGAGTACAAAAAAAAGTATTATGAACCTTATAAACACACGTTCTGATGACGTTGCAATGGACATTACTTAACATTGAATTTCTTAACATTTTCGCTTATAACTTTTTTATTTATAGTTCTACGACAAAAGTTACTGGACCAAAGTTGTAGAGAATTTAATTTGCAACAAAAATGTTTATACATTTTTTGTTAGATAAATAGCTTAAGAGATACATCGTAAAAACCATTTCAACCCCTATTTTCAAGATGGCGGCCGTGGGACAAGGGTGGCGACCCCACAAACTTGGTTTTAGCTTTAGACTGACCCCCCCTACACTTCAAAAAAATAAAATTGCGTTCTCTAAAAAACGCAAGGTAAGGCCTAAAAAATGTAACATTACAATGGACTAAATGCCACAAACATATTCATAATAAGTTGTGACACTACTCTTGAGTTTTTATAAATTGTGATACTATATACTACTATACAATATGCTTTCTAGACAATTTATATTAGAAAATTTGGACTACAAATAAGATGATGATATTTAGATACCTTTTTAGAAGGTAATAGGAATGAATCATAACAATAATAGTGGACCGGCCTATGCTTGATTTTGTACATTATTCTATATGTAATGGTTAATAATACGAAAAAGAAGCACACCTGCGAAAACTGCATAAATATTGGTTAAAAAATGAGCGAGTAATTCATATTTAAAATATTGTAATGTGCAGAAGTGGGCGCGATGTGGGGATATCGCTTCATCTCTTTCTTTTGCACGCGTCGTAATTCCCGATGACGTCACATGTGGATATTTCGTCCCTTTACTGTTTCTTGTTAATTACCCCTTCCACCGAAATTCAAAGACTTATAACTTGTCGATTTTATACCGGATTTCAATAATTCCTTCTGTGTTATAATTTATACTATGTAAATATTCGATAATAGTAAAGAACAAAAATGAGTCCGGTACCCTATTGGATTTATTTTTAATATTCACGTGTCAAATGATACATTATTCAAATCAACCATGTTTCAATTTTATTTTTAACAAAAGGACAATTAGATTTTTACGAGTTTTTAGGATCATCGAACTCATACCTCTCGCAGCGGGTGTGGTATTTTACGACTTTCATCAGTAACCTTGTAAACAGTATTTTTAGACCCCAAAATATATTGGTTTTGCAGACTTCTAAAGTATACGCGAATGTTAGACTTCGAAATAAAACTATTTTTCGGATTTTATCGTGTTTTTTTTTATTATTACTGCAGCCTTCATGCTCGGCGGCTTTGAGAATAGTCATTTTATTTACATATTCTTTAATTACATAGATATTCTTGAGAATTAGATTAGATTGAGGCTTTTTCACGGGTAAACAGAGGTGATATCCATATCCCATCACCTATTATAATAGATCTCATCCGATTTACCGACCAGATTTCCAGAGTCTCAGCTGACATCAGCAGGATTAAATAAGTTCAAAACTCAATATTATATATCGACGACTCAGGAATTCAACCCAAGATCTTAGCAAGCCAGTCGGCAATACTTACCCAACCAGAACGATCACTTTTAAATTAACACTTTGACACCTCATTAAAATCTTAATTAAATAAGCGTGTAATGTATAACTTTAAAAACTCATAGTAAGCATTCAGTATTTGGTAAATATATTACTAATAGTAAAAGGGACCCGTCCAAGATTTACGGCGGACACGGCAACTAACACTTCCTTCGTCATAGACGAGCTGACCGGAACTCGTCGATTTGGCACATCCACGCCAGCTCAGCGTCAGGGTTCATGGCCTAACACACTGAGAAGTGTCGATATACTACAGTGGACAATTAATATTACCAACTCCTCCCTATCTTTCTATTTGATTAATTTCGTTGCGTGATAATGACATTAGTTTTCACTGCTGAGCTTCACTGCTCGGTGTCATACAATGCCACTGCTGATCCTGGCTTATAGAAGTCGTAGTGGTGGGTGTGAGGGCGGGAAAGTCTCTACAGCGGTGGATGAAATTTTTCATAAGGTAACCCGAGGAAAAAAAAATTGCCTAACATATCGTTGCCTATTAAACAAACAACTAAGACAATCGTAAATAACCCTAAAAAGGAAGCCGGTAGGAATCTGACTGTATACAGTATACACGCTTTGCCACTGATATACTAGATTTACCAGAGACTGGTATATGGCTCAATTTTATGACTACATTTGTGACGAGATCTTTTTCATTGCTTTTTGATTCCTATGTTTTGCTACGGTCTGTAATTCTCAGTAATTCTAAAGTGTGACGTATTTAAATTTCGAATAAGTCTTACCATGTCCACAAAGCTTTGTAATCTAAATTATCTTCTTTTTTTCCTAATGTATTATCATTTGGTGATTTTTTTATTCAAAATGTAACTATAGCAATTTTAAGATTTCAATAATTAAATAGAGGAGACATGACGCCTAAAAAATTTAAAGGGAGCGGTTATTTTTGGATCCTTTGAACCACATTAGCACAACATAATATACGTACTTATAGAATGTAGTACATCAGCATGGTTAAGGGCACCTAACCAGGTCAAGAAGAAAGGCTAGCCCAGACGAGTGACGTCACGACACGTCACTCAACCTTGCGCGTGTCGTGCGTTACATATCGAACTTTGACCATGACTAGAGACATGAGGCTTCGATTTAAAAAGTGTAGTGATTTTTGATTATTATAGCAACTATGAAATTATGAGATCTATACATATTATAAAACAAAGTCACCTTCTCTGTCTGTTTGTAACGATTTTCTCTGATTCTACTGATTTTTATGAATGGTATGGAGATAGTTTAACACCTTGGGAAGATTATAGGCTACTTTCTATCCCGCGTAAATATAAAGCGAGACTTATATTCCCGAAAACTCCTTCACGCGGGCGAAGCCGCGCGCAAAAGCTAGTATAATATAATCTAAAATCTTTGAATGTTTGTTAGAAATAGACGCAGCAACCGCTGAACGGATTTGGATTCAATTTGGCACACAGATAGACCATATCCTGAAAGTAAACATAGAGTACTTAAATCCTGCTCATGGAGAATTACGGGACTTTTAATCAGATGGCGCTAGCACCGAACAGACGACGATATGGATTGCTAGTGTTTCAGGGACTTTTGTAGCAGGAAAGGCTTTTTACGCAGGCGAAACCGCGAGCAATACTTAGTGGTTTGATAAAGAAGAGGTTTACGTTCAGCAGTGGACGAATGAAACGGGCTGAAATGATGATGAGGATGACAAGGGCCTGTTACGTCATGAAATATAAAATGATGTCGAAATTTATTTACTGTGTTTGCAGCTTTGGACGAGAAGAACGAAAGGGTAATGAAATTATATATCTTAGACTTTGGCGACATTTTTATTGATAGAGTTATGTTGTAGGTACTATCATTTAATGGAAGTTGTATAAGGCCTCGTTTTAAAAGTTACTTCGTTGTTCAAAATAACACTTTCATCTTTCGTATTATATCTCTTTAATATGGTACCTCTTTGTGCTTCTTAATTCTCAAATAACTGCAAACAATTCCGTCGAAAGTCCACTGGTCTCTGCTTGAACGTTTTAATCTCGTCACCGCATTCATCGACATGTCATTAATCAATGACAAGTTTGACGGCTTCTGATTTTTACTTTTTAAATTCTTTTGAAATTGGAAGTGCATGCCAGTTTTAAATAATTAATTTTCGAACACAGAAATTCCTGTTCTGAATATTTAGGACAATCCATTGACAGTTGATCAACGATTTTTAATGACGCGAGTAATTTGCTATTCTGATGGTAGGCGCCTCGAATATGAATGATTAACTTTTGCTCGCGGCTCCGCCTGCGTGAAGCACTTTTCCGGGATAAAAGTCCCGCTAAAAAAAGTATCCGATTTAATTATATATGGCTGACTATTTTGGTCATAGTGGCTTCCACATAAAAGGTAGATATATGCTGTCGCGGACTTTTATTTAGCACTATTTAAGACAAACAATCCTATGGTACAATAATATTTGTCTAACTCTAACGGTTTAGGCAGCGTACGCCAAGATACATTTTTTTCCGACTTACTTGATATGTATCGTAATATTATGACCAAATTACATTATAAATCGTAGCCTTTGTGTTATTCTGATGTACAAACAAAATAACTGTGAAGTTTCATCCAAATCCGTTCAATAGTTTTCCCGTGAAAAAGGAACAAACATACATACATAAAACCATACATCCATCCTCACAAACTTTCGCATTTATAATATTAGGATATCGCATTACGGGATAATTTTATGTTTATCACCCATTTTTGTTGGAATATCTAGTAATGCCCAGTAATAACGTTTTTCTAACATGATTATTATGTCCTTCAAATGAGAAAATAATTGTTGGGTCAACGAATTAGGCATAGTACCGGCCTTTTATTTTGCTTGCTGGCCTATAAATAAAAATAATATCATGAGGTCGGTGTACACAGAAAATTGTTTCTATGAAATACATTAAAATAAACAAAATTATAATGCATACACCAACAGAACTACTACGACCTTGCGGTAACTAAAGAGGTTAATTAAAAACAACGTGTTTTTATTTTCTCTTATTTGATCTTTGTCGTACATTAAAATATCAATTTATTTACAATGTTATACAGTATAGAGAGTGAAGATATGTTGGAATGCGATCGCAGATTTGATTCTTGGTGTATATAAATTATGAAAATTAAATAAATACACAAATATGCTTCGGGATAAGAAACTGTCTTAATTCAAGATTATTGGAAGTATCCACGGACGTAGTCAAGTTTTCTGATAAAAAGGTACCTGACAGAGAGAGAGAGAGCGACGGAAAACAAAGTGATCTTACAAGGATTTCTTTTGCGGTACAGAATCGTAAAAAACAGGCACTTGCGATTTCTCTAACATTGTCAACATTCATGGACAATAGTGTTCAATGAATTTTTACAAGAACAGGGCAAAGTGATCCCTCTGGACCTAGTGGTAAGTGGAGTGGGATCGAAAAGATTGTCGAAAGATGATTAACCCTCGGCAGTCGAGACATTTATGCCGGTCTGTTGAAATAAGTGACCCTACTGCACTTGATGGTAAGTGGAGTTTGGTCGAAAAGAATGTCGACTGACGAGAGATGATTAATCCTCAGCAGTCGACACAATTATGCCGGTCTGTTGGAACCGGATATACACAGGCTGATCCTGGAACGCGACACACTCACGTGAGCCACTAGCGTAGGTTGTTCGTTTGCCAGCCTTTTAAAACTGTATTACCTAGCCGCCTAGCGCAATAAAAGATCTAGGTGATAACTCGGGATTATCTAAATTGCATAAACGATAAAGTAGTTGCAAGTCATTGCACAAGCTATATGAAACGTGTTTGAATAATTTTATTAATAACTAGTTTTGAAGCGGCAATGATGTTCTTTTTTAATTAATATTTATTTGCTGTAATTAAAAATTATTATTAAAATTGTAAATACTCCGGATTATGGTAATGTAGTTAGTAATTACACATAATTATTATAAATTAATTATTTCCCTAAAATATTTTTTTATAAATTTAATTATTTTTCCAATTTTAAATGTAGATTTATGTACAACGCCATCTGTTAGCCTCCAAGTGAGTTCGTAAGTAAAATTGGCAACTAAAGATCATGTACAATGATGTCATAGTCGCATCGACAGATAGAGCCACTGGTAATTGGATTAACCGCCAAATGTAAATTGACCTGTAATAAAAAAATAGCTTAAACAATAAACTTGAGTTTTAATGTTGTTTTTTGAATATAATCGAATGTTGAATTGAAAATCTGTGGCTGGATGAACTGCAAGTAACCGGCAGAAAATTCAACCACATGTTTGAATATGGTAGTATGACGTTGCGCTCGACTACCAACAAATTGGGATCTCTAATAGCTTCATTGTGTACTTTAAATCTATAACGTCCACAAAGTTTGTACCAGTATATAGTTGGTGGCAAAACTAGCTAAGTACCCAGATAGATAAAAACAGTTATTTGACAGTACCCAAAATAATAAATTATTTATTGTCATAAAACTCTGTAATCGCTGCTAATATGTTGAGTGTTTACAGAGTTGTGACGTCATGTCACTTAATCGCCAAGATATTGTTGGAGTTTCACAGTTCATTAACTCGGTGTATTTTGTAATGATTTTTAAAATGAAATATGTTTAATAATTAAAATTAAACATTATCTTAAGGGTTTATAGAAACTATCAAATAAAGTTATATAGTTTCCAGAAACTAGTCAAATACCTTGGAATGAGACCAGCAATACTGTGAATTGTGACTAACACATGAATGTTCATAAAATTGAAAAAAGAATGTTCGGGCAACATATGACTTATTTAATATTAATCATGTTTTATTGTTGTGTATTAACTCTTACATATACTATAAAATATACTACACAGAAAATACGGTTAATAATTCTGTAATTCTTAATGTATACCGACTGCCTCGTTGGCGTATTTATACTGCGTGGCGGTTCGTCACGGCTCTGAGGTACTGGGTTCGTATCCTAGGTCGCTCAGAATCAGCCCGGAGTCAGAAATTTATGCCTGATATGGCGATAGACTCACCCCTATCACATTTTGGGACGGAGCACGTTGACGAAAAGTGGGTGCCCTGGTATCCTCTGTCTACCTCATCAGGGGTAAAGGCGTGAAGTGTGTGTGTTCTTAGTGTATAGTGCCAATTAAGTGCTTTATCAAAGTAACTGTTTATACATAAATGCTTGTTATTTAAATTAAACAAATATAGGAAACAATACCTTTGCAAGCTTAATGTATTTGTTATGTTACTGTCTGGTATTAGCGGTATCGTACCTAGTTGAACCGTGAGGTCCTTGCTTCGATTTCCAAGGAGGAAAAAGTTTGAATTTTCAAATGAAATAAAGAGGCTTGATGTTGACAAGATTTAATCCGGAAATGTGAAGACAGCTCAGTGAAGAGTTGCACTGATTGTAGTCTGAGTATGACTTCAGGAATAAGGCTTTGAATCTTCTAATTATTAAAAAAAACTTAATACTCAATACAAATACTGTATAATCAATATTAAAGTCACATGTAACATATAGGTTGACCAGGAAAATAATAAACCAATTTTGGGGGCGCCATTTTGAATCCTTCGTTTCATAGTTACCGTTAACAATACCTACAAGATTTTTTTTTTAAATAATAGATTTTTCATCGTTTATTTCCAAAACTCACCTATAAATCACTCGATATCAATCAGCCATGCAGTTTGCGATACTAAACTTATCTTATTAAGGTTTATAATATGTTACAACATATCGTAAGTACATCGTGAAAATTAGTTATTAATTTACCAGTAAATATTTTAAATACCAAGACAACTTGTTGCAAAAGCAAGCCTTGCCTAACAGAGTTCCAATTACGTTTATATTGAACGATATCCATTGAACACTTTCACAAATCACACAAAAGAACTTATTTGACAGTATCAAATGATTCGTTCATTATTTATGCTACAGTCAATTTGACCCAATGTTACACTGATGTTGTCAACATCAGCCACATGAAGCCAAAATATAGGCTTCAGAGACGAAGGGTGACATTTTCCAAAAGAGAACCTGGCACAATATATAGGTACTATTAATATACATAATTGCGGTTTGCAAATCGTACCAATGATAATAATTTTTTCCATATAGTTTATGAACGGGAAGCTGACAGGAATCGTGTTATATGGAACCTACGCTGCTGATGGCCTTCTTTTTCCCGCGGGGTAAAAACACGTTATCACTACCACCACACGGGGGGTGAGTGGAACGGTTATGTTGGTTTCACCGGTCTTAAGCCCAATGTCGACACTCGGGAGTATTGCATCATCCGAGCGAGAATCGAGTCCTTAACCCTATGTATGCCCTACACCAGCATACCAACCAAAACCCGCGGTGGTTCTTCGGCGCATACGGGTCGGCCCCGACGTATCTTGTTGCTCTGAGATAGCTGCGCGGAACCGTTCCTGCGCTATATCGCATGCCACTGATAGCGCTCTCTTATTATTTATAAAGAGTTCCAGATGGCCCTATCAAAAGCGGCATGCATCCAGCGAGTTCCTGCGACCTTTGTCAAATCGTCTGGCCCTTATCAAGTATATTCAAAAATAATTACAGAGTTACGTAAAATAACTGCCTAAAAAGCATAAATTTCATATGGAAATTTTCGAACGCTAAAGCATCTTTCTCCCTTCTTTAATTCCTATTTATCACCGCTAGCGAGTTATTTTCTAGTCTGGTGCTTTTCTGGTTAGTTTTTTTTTAAAACACGCAAGGCAAAATGACTCCACTGTACCTGATAAGTGGAGTAGAGCCTAATAGAATGTCGACTGATAAGAGATTACCCCTCGTTATTCGTTATTTTTTCGGCCTGTTGGAACCGAATATACACAGGCTGGTGCCGGAATGCGACACCCTTACGTGGTCCACTGTGGCGGGTTTTAACACCTTGTGTACGGTGGTCTATCCGGGCGAATATAATATATATCCTACCACCAGCAAATTCGTTTCAATTATGCCATTCCCATACAATTTTTTTGTTCCCTAATAGGGTTAATGGTTGCAGAAAAGCATCTTAACGCCCTAGAAGCCTCGCATAATCATTTGTCAGCATTATAAACCAGTCAACGTCACCATATATCCACTCAACGCCCACCATTCACATCTAGACGTACACAGATAACTTATCCAGAGTTCATGAGACTCAAAGCACGTATAATATAAACATTATGAACAATATGTCGTTGTAAGATTATGTTTGCATAACATCGTATCTGCTAATGGCTGAACATTGATTCGTGGCCTTACTCTTCGGGATGGAGCTAGTTTTTGATAGAGACTGTGTAGCTAGTACTTTGACTTTTACCAGGCCTTTTTGAAGAGCAGGCAGAGGTTTTTTTTTCTTATTGCTCTGAATGACGAGACGAGCTTGTCATTCGCCTGATGATAAGCGATATGACCGCCCATAAACAGTAGAAATACCATCTAACACCTTGAATTACAAAGTAATGTTTGGTATTTCACTGCGCTCGCCATCCTGAGACATGAGATGTTAAGTCTTATTATGTCTAGTAGTTACACTGGCTACAATGTCCCTCAAACCGGAACACAACAGTGACTTCACACTGTTGCTTGGCAGACAGACATTGCGGTGCTACCTACCCAGGCGGACTCTCACATATGAGAGACCAGTATCAAAGTTCAAAGTGTAATAATACATTTCGCCATTTTTTACCAAATCCATTTAGTTGACAAGTTTGGAAATCACAACACTGGTCAGCTGACAGTGTTGCAATTCGACACGCAAACGCAAGTAACAGCCATGTGAGGCGGTGAAAGTGTTATCATTGTGTGCATAGAAAAACAGCTTTATCTCGGCTTCCGCACAATTTGTTCTTCGCAGCACACAAACACACCCACACACACACATAGCGTGTAAACGTACACACACAGGCAGACACATACATAAAAGGCTAACATCGCACATTAATTTAATATCCTGTAGTTTATAAACATAACAAATATTGCACAATTTATTCTTTAGATCTAAAGAACTGTTAATGAAACCACTTAGAAGGTTACATGTTTTTTTATTGTAAATAACACGAGTTATAATAATCCTTTTTACTATTCAAACACTCCTGGCTTTTAAATATTACATTTTTTTTTTTTACGTACATACCAAATATCACCCCTCTACCCCATAGAAGTAGAGACTGTGGGATGTAGCATTGCCATATTATGACACAATTATTTAGTTTCTTCCATGTTAATGAATCTTCTCAAACTTTCCCGCCGCGCCGGTACAAATCCAACTTTTCTATCAACTTAAAAAATAGAAGAGCTTGCTTATCAATTCGACATTATTTTTAACGTTTGTTACTTCAAAGCTTAATTATTTATGTTTTAAAAATCGAAAACACAACAAAATTACTTAACTGAAAAATAAGAACTAAAATTCTTCAAGGCACCACAACTGTACTTTAAATATATATAGATTTTACAACAGATAAAAAAATATTGTAAAATGTAGGTAGATATTGTAATTTTGACTTTTCGGATGATCAACACCTCAGTCCGCCCCGTGATCACGAAGGCTGTAGTCTTCAAAACGTCGAGAGAAAATTATATAAAAAAACCGCGATAAAATCCGCAAAATAGTATTATTTCCAAAATACTAAAAATAATGATTTCCGTATACTCGCAGATTTCATAATTATGGTTGTAATTAGGTGCCATTGTTACTACTAGAAAACAGTATTTTTGTACGCAAACGAGATATTACAGTAGGTGTAGCTGCCGCATGTTATGTTGGTATATATTCACGTCATGCAAGTTGGCAACGATGCACGTGGAATATAGCGCCGTCGTATTTTTGTAAATTTTTTTGTACATTATTTATATTGCAAGTAGAATTCGTAATAAAAATGCTAGACTTCTGTCTGGTACGGCTTGAACCGTGATGTTTCGCAGAGTTAAATTTAATTTACACATGCTACAATGTCCTTCAAAAATCATCGTTTTTTATTTATTTTTTATTGCTTCGAATGACATAAGCAGTAGAAACAGCATCCAACACCTCGAATTACAAAGTATTGTTTTTTATTCCGCTGCGCACGCCATCGTGAGACATGAGATGTTAAGTCTTGTTATGTCCAGTTACACTGGCTACAATGTTGCTTTACAGCACGAATAGACAGCTATGCTCCATCGCCGGATAACTCAGAGGTTATTGTGAGAAATCGTTTACGTAAACTCCTTTCTAACATCAATTTTCGTTAAATTCGCTCCGGTCACGTGCCGGCACAGATTTTATTGGCTGGTTATTTTTATTGGTATTGATTTGCTACTAATAAATATTGACTGTGATACTCGCTGCAAATCGTGATTACTTGGTAATGAATATCGGTTATATAGCCCTCAAGATTTGTCTAGTGACGTGGTAATATGGGGTGGGACAATTTATTTTAGACAAAAAATGGGTCAACAATATGAAAATGAACAATATTTTATTTAACACAAAGCATTTTGCTATATCTAATGAATATACCTACAAAGTATGAATTTTGCGATATTGTGCAAAACTAATAAATGTATTGAAAAACTAGGCAAGTATAGTGGGATCCCGTTAGATCACTCAGAAGTGCTTTAATCACTTTAAAACATTAAAACGGTAATAAGCAGTAGATCGTCTGACGGTAAGCGGTTGAGAGGAGCATGATTTTTCATAAAAATCGTTTACTTTATCGACAGACCATATGGCATAGGTCGAATCCACGTTATAAAAAATATCCATTCTCATAAACTGAAAATACTGATGCGGATTAGCTTCCAAGACAAATAACAAATATGTTGAATTAAAAAAACGTGTGACTTGAAGGCAGCTCTCTATATATATACAATATTATCGTCTATTATGACACCTCGGTGGCGTAGTTGTATTGTACGTCCGGTACAATAGCGCTCTGAGGTCCTGGGTTCGAATCCCGGGTCGGGCAAAGTGATATTTGGGTTTTTCTGCTCAGTATCAGCCCGGAGTCTGGAATTTGTGCCCGATATGGCGATAAGCTCGCCCCCTATCACATCATGGGACGGAACATACTTGGCGAAAAGTGGGTACCCTAGTTGCGCCTCTGCATACCCCTTCGGGGATAAAATGCGTGATGTTGTGTATGTATATATGTATGTATTATGACACCATTAGAAACCGTCAGAGGCATCCTACATCTCTTACCCCTTCGCAAACACACAAATTCCATTGATGCAAAATGGCATCCGATTCCCAGCAATGCATACTTTCACGCAGCGGCCGCGTGTTCTGCAAACTATGTAGACGACCAATCGTCTTCATTGCGGCTTAATTGGCTGCGGGCGTGGGGGGAGGGGGGAGATTAATGATGCCTTTTAATTGTTTAAAATCTGTGCTGTCATCCAAGAACTTGGATGTATGACTTTAGTTACTAGGTGTTGATAGCGGCTGTAGTCGTGTAAAAAAAAAGTAGCCTAATTAGCGCATTCAAACAAACTCTTTCACCCTTATTCATAGACGGTTTTTATCTAAGAACGGAGCCAAGCTGTGATAACACACACATCACAACGGCCCTATGGCTACGCACTGCGAAGGCTGCCATGCCGTCAGCACTGAGAAACAGACTTGTTATCACAGCTTTACTTCGTCCTTAGATAAAGAACGTCAATGAATAAGAGGGTAAAGCTTTATGAAATATATATCTAAGCTGAAGAGTTTGTTTGAACGCGCCAATTTCAGGAACTACTGGTTCAAATAAAAAAATATGTTTTAGTGTTGGATAGTCTATTTATCGAGGAAAGGTAAACATCACACCAAGACCAATAGGAGCGGAGCATCAATGAAATATGTTGCAGAAACAGGGAAAAATTATTCCTTTTGAGAACTTTCGTTGCGTTCGCTGAGTAAACGGTTACAGTTAAGAAATAACCATGTAAAATAGGATTGTTCCTCTTAAAAGGTTCTAAAAATATATATTTAAAAACAAAGTCCCCAGCCGCATCTGTCTGCTTGTCTGAACGCGATAACCTCAAAAACTATCAAACGGATTTCAATAATATTTGATAAGGAGATAATTCTACTAAGAATTGAGAAAGGCTACTTTTTATCCCGAGAAAATAAAAGCGGTATTTTTATCCCGGAAAACTTTCACGCCGCGAGCAACAGTGTCGATACGTGTTAATTAACACCTAAGTAATTAAAACATTATTGTACAAGGACATTCGTCGTATGACAAAAACTCAATATAAATATGTTTTTGACATTTTTGTTACAATAATTTCAGTTAATACATTATATAAAACCGAGTCTTGTCAGCCAGGTTTGCGAGAGAATTTTGTGGTATCTTTCACATGCGTGTGATTAGTATGGTGGCAGCTTAACGTACGTGATTTGGGATTCAATTCCCTGAAAGGAAAAAAACACACATCACGCCATTATTCCCGATGGGGTAGAGATGCAAACAGGGCCCCTATCGAAATTTCAGGCACAAGTTCAGCACGCGCGAAACGTTTCAAACGCAACAAAGACGCAGCAAACACGGTACAGTCGGGAACTGTGTACGTTGTAAAAAAGTATACAATAAAAGGGTGTCGTTAATTTGTCGGCGTGTCTAAAATACAGTCTGCATACACCCTAACAATATTATTTAACACTGACAAAACAAAAGCAACATTTTACCATACATTAGTCATTAAATAACTTGGCACTATTAGTAATATCTCTACAGAAAACTAATACGCAAAACTGACTCATTGGAACAGTGAAATCAGATTGTATAATGATCATGACTTCAGCCCAAGATCTTGAACTTTTCGAGACGGGGCAAAATCTGGATGCCATCCCCGCCCACCTTTATTTTTTAATTTGTGATCATCATCATGACGCGCCCCGCGGAAAATAATTTATGTGTTTAATGTACAATATCAGCCTTGTATTATATACTGTCCCACTGCTGGGCACGGGCCTGCTCTGAGAACGGTTAGGCCTTAGTCAGTCGCGTCTAGACTAGACGTATCAGTAGTCAGTTGCATTAATGATGAGTTGTGTATTCGTCAGCTAAGTTTGAATTTGCCACCCGGGGCGTGGGCCCCGGCTTACCCCCCCTAGATTCGGGGGCTTTACTCAAATTAATTGTTAATTATTTCTCATGTTGTGAGACGGCAATAAAGGTCACGTCGGTATGGCTCGGCGACATTTTTACGGCAATTCTCAAATGAATTGTCATTTGCTGGTCGGCCACAAGACACCCACATCACATTGTATATTATCTACTTATGTATATACAATGCTTTAGTTTCATTATGTTTATAATTTTAAAGTGTGCTTTATTTTCTTTTTTTTAGTTAATACTTCTGAATGTTTGTTATGTCCGTGACCAATAACATATCTTTTCTTCTTTTTTCTTTCTAAGTATCTCCGTCTCATGTTGTGATAGAAGGTAATAAAGTCTCGACAATCGATACTCTTATTTAGACGCTACTCTATATATCATCAAATGTAGTGGAGTAAAAGGAACCGATCTGTAAGCTGTCATACTTCATTCTGAGTACTCCATTTTCGCTAGGGATCCGAAGGTAGTGGATAAGATTATTTATAGAATCATATGGGATAATGTTTAGTTTGCAAGCCCTTTGTCTTGTGAAGTCAATGCTGCTTCATTATTTACTAACTTTAGCCTCAGCTGCGCAAGCGTGAAATTTTTTCGAGGATAAAAACTGCCTATAGGATTCAAGAGTATTGTAGCTTCTTATTAGTAAATGAAATTTCAAAATGGGTGCAGTAGTTCCAGAAATTAGTACCTACATACAAGCGAACTCACAAACTTTTCGTTTTTATAATAATATAGATATCTATAGCGGAAATGCAAATAACAGTCTCTCATTTTAATTCCTAATAAGTAATAATCCTTATATAACTAAAAAATATGTTGTTTTGAAGTAAATTCCTGACTAACTGCCTTGGTGGCGTAGTTGTACTGAGGTATGAGGTCCTGGGTTCGAATCCCGGGTCGAGCAAAATTTAGGTTTTTCTGCCCAGTTTCAGCCCGGAGTCTGGAATTCCAGCCCGATAAGGCGATAGGCTCGCCCCCTATCACATCATGGGACGGAACATACTTGGCGAAAAGTGGGTGCCCTGGTTGCGCCTCTGCATACACCTTCGGAGATAAATGAGTGATGATGTGTGTGTGTGTGTGTGTGTGTGAAGTAGATATTACTATTTTAAATAATTCACAAGAATAATGCGATACAATCCATACGAAGACGCAAAACGAGCCGCTCGCCTCCAGTTATGTTAATTTTGTCACAAACGGTAATTGTTTTACGAAGCTACAAACCTGTTTCAAGCCACATGGCGGATTCTATGAGCATAATAGAACTGATTTGGTTAGGATGTCGAACAAAGATGTTTTATTCCTAAATGACTAGCTGAATTAGTCAATCCTGATTCCTGACTGACAGCAGTGGTGTAGAGTGAATATTTCCAGAAGGGAACCAGACGCAACATATAAGTACTAATATACATGAATGCAATTCTTGTGCGGTCTTCACACCGAATGCACACCCATGCACGGCGGGACATCTGTCGCGGCCCTAGGCATACAGTCCAGTGTGTATACCTCATGGTTGCCAATTCACCTTGAGGCCTATGAGAGCTCGCGAACATTTCCTGGCCTTCTGTCTTCCTTCCATCTTAAGAGGTTTCCTTATTCTTTCCCCACACTTTCTTCCCAGCTTTCCCGATAGCTCCCTAGACTTTTGCGGGGTGCGATACAAAAAAAAGTCCTCTATAAGTTATTCTAACCATATATGTAAAATAAAAAGTGTAAGCTCGAACAAAATAAATATTAATTAATTAATAAAAAAATATTATTCATGAATGATTCTTCGCCAAAACTAGCATAGGTAAAGAAATTTAATAGGTTTCATTAAGTCATCTTTAGGGGAGGCGTATATTCAGCAGTGTATAAAAATAATATATAAAACTGTACTAACTCCATAAACTGCGCTATAAAAAGGACAATAATTAATTGATACACCATTAGAATTTTCCATAATGACTAGACAAAGAATTCGATGACACAATCACAACGCTGTCAGAGGTGTCAATTGTCAGTCTGTCATTGGCGTCGATTTGTTAGTGTCAAACATGGACCGCCTAAACATCCGCTCGGCACAGTTGGCCGCCATATATGATGTGCAAACTAGTAATCTTGTTACCTATATTGAATATGCGTTTGGATCTTGCCAGATAATTTTCCTAGGAAAACTGATGACACCTTGCGACTTGAATGTCAGGATGAAAGTTGTATATAGCTTAAAGATGATTGTATAAATTAAATTAAATATATATATTCCTGGAGTAATTGAACTAGGGCACATAAATATCAAAAGCCTAGAGTGTATTAGCTAAGCGATACATAAAAATACTTTTTAACAAAAAATTATACGGCCAAAATGTATAAACCAAAAAATATTTAACATTACCTATATACAGTTTACCAATTTTGGAGTCGGTACCTAATAGAAATTAAACATTGTTTTCGTATATTTGTATTTGTCTTAGCAATTTTAGTGACTAATGTAAATTTTTTTGTAAGTCGGTTAAAAAATAAGAAAATCAATCTCGATGTTAACTGCCAAAACTATATGAGCCAAAAAATATCTAAACATCAAACAATCGACAAGGATATCTGGCAACGAACATAACAAAAAATCCGCGATGATATCTAGCATGGTCACCCTACAGTCTATACGATTTACTACAGAGTACAAATATTAAGTCCGCAATACACTCAAATACATTCTAAGAACTGTACTGAGAAAGACATGATTTTATTGACATTAAGATGGATACCGTTAGCAACATATTGAAATATCCGACTCTATTGTTTTATGTATTAAGGTCCAAAATATCTATGCCATAAAAGCTAGATGGGAATACATCATTATATTCCTATGTCCTCTAGATGGGGCAGAGGGCATCCATAGTGCGCCGCCTGGGATGATGGAAATACAAGGGAATGACAAAAGAAGATTGCAAGTTCGAAACCCTTCGAATTTTCTCTGTAGTCAGGGGCCCTATTCCACCTATGGCGGCATATCCGTGTTTTTGATATCACGGACGTTTTAATTGAGGAACAGCTTTGATAGCCTATAGAATATAAAAACCTCCTATTTACCAATACACTGTCAAAAATGGCCTTCGATTAAGATGTAACAGCAAAAAGACGGATTTGCCCCCGTAGGCAGAATAGGGCTCTTAAACATATTGGTAATTATAGTTCCTTATATAAAATATTGTGATGATACTTTCGTATCGGAGAATTCTATATAAGAATTTCAAAGGTGAAGCCGTGTCTAAGCCGTCATAGAGTAAGCCTTAAACAATATTGTACACTAGCTTTTGCCCGCGGCTCTACGCGTGTGAAAGCGTTTTTCCGGAATAAAAAGTAGCCTATACCACTCACCGGCGATAGCCTAGTTGGTTTTGGAACGGACTGCTAAGACAAATGTCCGCAGGTTCAAATCCCAAGGGCACACACCTCTGACTTTTCTAAAAAAAATATGTGTGTTTTCTTTGTGAATTATCGCTTGCTGCATACCTGAGAAATTCTCTATAGGAATTTTCGAGGGTGTGTGAAGTCTACCAATCCGCACTAGGCCAGCGTGGTGGACTAAGGCCTAATCCCTCTCAGTAGTAGTGGAGGCCCGTGCCCAACAGTGGGACAGTATATAATACAGGGCTGATATTAATTATTATAGCACTCAGGAACAATATAGCTTCCTACACGTAAAAAACAATCAAAATCGGTTCAGTAGTTCCTGAGATTAGCGCGTTCAAACAAACAAACTCTTCAGCTTTATTTATTAGTATAGATAAGCTTTGCCCAACGTTGTTTATCTATTATATTTATGCTGGCCTTTAAGATCTTTTACTAATACCTATTCTTTCTTAACCATTACTGCGTTGATGATTTATTAATATTCAATAGTATTGTTTCAGTTGCTGTTTTTTAAACAAATGTTCCAACACAAGCCGGAACAGAGACAATAACATAATGCAAATAGAAAACGCTTCTATTGTAATAGCAGTAACGCACATAATGCCTTTGTTAACGACATCGTCATGCCCACTTTGTGGAATGTGGTCGAATTATCGCACAAAGCTTCTTATTGTTTGGTATTTCGTTAATTATGCATGATGTCAAGGTTAGTATGAATACCATTTTTTATTTCGCATAGAAAGAATAAAATTTTCCACAGCAGACCAGCCTCCGTAGAGGACGATTAGAGGGCTGCGTTGGGAACGCTTTTACGACTCGGTATTGAGCTGTCCGGAGAGATGGGAAATGTCACGGACCGCTTCCCCGAGGCCCTAACATTACATATACCTTTTGAATGGATAAAAACTCTACGTGTTTCCTCTGACAGTAGGTTTCTAGCTGTCATCCGCAATCGTCTCAGTAATTATTCCCTAGTATATTCAATGTAGAAGTTCCTAGAAGCGGCGATAGCCTAGTTGGTTGTGGAACGGACTGCCGAGACGAATGTCCGCAGGTTCAATACGCAAGGGCACACACCTCTGACTTCTCAAAAAATTGTGTGTATTCTTTGTGAATTATCGCTTGCTTTAACGGTGAAGGAAAACATCGTAAGGAAACCTGTATACCTGAGAAGTTCTCTATAGGAATTTCGAGGGTGTGTGAAGTCTACCAATCCGCACTAGGCCAGCGTGGTGGACTGAGGCCTAATCTGAGGTGATAGAGGAGGCCCGTGCCCAACAGTGGGACAGTACATAATACAGGGCTGATATTATTATATTATTATTATATTCAGTGTAATATCTTTAATTAAATGACTATGCAGTTTCTTTTGACGCCAAACAGCAGCATGTATTAACTGTCATGTGCCACTGTGAGACATTCTATCCAATGTCATAGGGTATTATAAGACTTAAAATTTCATGTCATGGTATAGGCTCGCTTCCAATCACATCATGGGACGGAAAACACATGGCGAGTGGATGCACTAGCTGCAACTCTACCTGCCGCTTCGGGGATAAAAGCCTTGAGTGTGTCATTTCATGTCAAAAACACGTAGTGATTTATAATTCAAAGTTGAGCTGGTGTTGCTTCTGTTTACAGGCGTCTGTGGTGTATCAAGCGAGTATTTAGCTCTTCTCATCATTATGTACCTGCTCACCAAGGTCATATATTCCGATCGTAGATAAGATAACACGTCAAAAGTGTTTCGAAGGAGATTTACCCGTGACTAGAAGAGACAAGAAGACTAAGAGGTTCGGGTCGCGGCCAGTCGTCAAATCTAAGCGCAATAGTTTCAGTGCCATGCTTGAAAATATACCCGAACCAGACTACAGTTTAATAATGGAAATTACAACAGAAAGGAAAACAATTCCTACAGAAAATGATGATCAGCTTAGGATAGCAGGAATTGAAACATACAAAGCAAAATTATCGTTCACTACAAACTAAGACTGTCTAAACAGGTCTGTAAACGTGTGCATAGTTTTGGCAGACGGGGGGAGGGGGGGGGGGGTTGGCACGGGCGCCGACGCTGTTTACCGGCTATTTTGGCCGCGGCGCAAGTTCAAGGGCTCGTGGTTAGCATCGCATTGCGCAGTAGTCAACTCTCGCTTGACTTTCTGGAGAGTCGATGGTCTTCTGTTAGGAGACTATCCTCCTCACACCTACCACGGCATCTCCTGTAAGCCAGGATTAGCAGTGGCACCCTTCATGACATCGAGCAGTGATGCTTCCCAGTCCTTGGGAACACTAATCATTATCACAACGACGTTAAACAAATAGGATAGGGAGGAGTTGGAAATGTATTTATCCACTTCTGTTGGTAGAATGTCGTTGCCAATTTGTTAATGAAATTAGGTGTTTCTTCCGGTTGTATTTTTCCGCGAATTAAATAACAGTGCGCTTGTCCGAAATAAAAGTATATGAAACTAACAAAAACATACCACGGCTTTATCCCCGAAATAGGTATGGGTCCTACCCACCTTTCGCCATGTGTGTTCCGTCCCATAATGATAGGGGGAGCCTATAACATTTTTGACGCTAATTAAAGATACCGGGCTGGTTCTAAACAGAAAAACTTAATATCACTGCTCGACTCAGGATGCGAACTCGGAACATTGGAGCGCGATCGCACACATAATACATCTACGCCACCAAGACAGGCAAGTATGTATATTTCATGTTACTATAGGAGTCGAAATTTCACAGATTTTAGCATATTAGCAAAAGTGGGATATAGGTATTTTTAGTTTTTCCTTGAAATATAAGGTTCTTTACCACAGCAATATGAAGTCACGGTAGTTGACATCAGTTAGTATAATCCATTGCCATGTTTACCTGTAACAATAGAAAACAAAACATTTTAGATGTATTTTCAAGTTTATGTCAATGGAGCTTATAAGATGAATAATAAAAAATTATAGTTCCAAAATTCCCAGAGTTATTACTGACAATTCCATTCCATAATTGTAAGGGCAACATACGTTCAAAGATACACCGAAAACGTATTATGAGAATCATGATATAAGTGACAATTATACGCACAAGATTTACTTCCAAAATATACTTCCATTAGAACAATCACCAATATGACCAATATGGTATACTTGTTTTCGTACCACGCGAGTATTTCATATACGTAATAAGTAGGTAGTTAGTAGTATCTTAATTATCCAGCATTGACAGTTCAGGGCTTGGGTGGCGTCCTCACTAATGTTTTTAGCGCGTGCGTGTTTCCTAAACATGGGATATTTAAATGCAATAAATTGGACCATAGTTTGCACATGTCATTAAAAGGTAAATATTTTTGTTCTTAGTCATAAGATGTTGATAATGTCCTAAAATATGGTAAATTTTAAATGTCGAAATAAAACTAGTTTTTGGAGTTCGTCGCGGATTTTTATATTACACTTGTCTACCGACGCGACGTTTCGGAGACTTTACAGCCTTAATGGTCACGGGCCGGACTGTCTTCGAAACGTCGCGTCGGAAGAAAATTATAATATAAATTTCGCGATAAAATCTGAAATCTACTTTTATTTCGATGTCTAACATTCGCGTAAACGTAAGAAATACTTCATCTTTATTATTCTAGATTGTTCAATAATATCTATTTAAACAATTTTAAGAAACACACTTATAAATCTATTTATTGACATTTTTACTATACCATAGTCATATTAAATTTCTTAAGAGAGCACATTTCTAACTTTTGAAAATAAACTAAACATTCATTATTATATTTTAAGGAAACCAGCTGTCTATTTCTATAAAAATATATAGACAAAAGTAATGAACTTAACCTTGCTTATTAGTAGTATAAGGAAGTCAATAAAACGCATAATATTAGATTTATTTGTTACTATTTCTGTACAATGATTGGTGTACACTGTCCGTACAAAGATTTACGTTTGATTCGTAAATGTTAAAGACTAAAGTCCGGGTAAAATATAGATTATTAACACTGAACTAGTCTTAATGGTAAAATAATAATATAAAAAACAACAATTCGATAATAATACCAATTTGGATATTTTCATAAATTAAGAATAACGATAGCGAAAATCATTACAATATGTGACGGTAATCGTGCATGCTACGTCGTTTCACACCCATCGCTCATTCTAAGAACGCCCGCTTTCGATACACTAACGTGCACGCGACTTTACATTTGAAAGCAAATGTTGATACAGTAATAAGCAATTAATAGCAAAGCAAAGCAATTTGTCTCAACAGGACGCTCTTTGTAAATTGTTATCAGTGGATTCGTAACAAGATTTGAACTTTGGACCACGTAGAATTGCTGTCTCGATTGAAAATGAGGTTCGTTATATTAATTTTAGAGGCAAATGCTATTTAGTTAGTATATTTTATACAAAACGTATAGGTCGAAACAAATTATTCAATACCTTCCTAAAAGACACGTTTCCTGCCGAGACGAATGTCCGCAGGTTCATAACTCATGAGCACGCATTTCTAACGTTCTAAAGCCATGTGTGTATTTCTTGTGAATTATCGCTTGTTTTAATAGTGAAGGCAAACATCGTGGAACAGACCCCCCCCCCCCCATAAAATAGTTTAATTTAAACAATTATTGTAGTACAGTTCTCCCTTACAAGGAGTCATTTGCGGTTCAACAATAAAAACATTTGGGAACTAAGCAGTTTGTACCATATACAAATTAATTATTGTTTTAATAACCCATATTTCAAGTTGGCATGATCTAATGGTTAGGACACCCAATGAGCGTTGCCAATAATTGCTTGACGACAAAAGTATGACCACACGCTCAGCGATGCGTGAAGTCTCGAGATCTTAGTTGCGGTCCCATGTTCATTTCCTGAAAGTGGGAGACGATTGTTAGCTTTGGAAAATGATCGGAAATGCTGGTTAAGTTTATAATAATAGTTTAAAAGGTGGTTCAAAATGTAAAACCACGGGTTGACGCATACAATATTTCTAAACGTACTGAAGATGTTTTCAGCGTGTATTTGTAGGTTACACAGTTCACAATTGTGTCTGTGTGTGTCGCTTTTACTACGCGACATCAGTTGAAAAAACAATCAACAATCGTTTATTTATATCTGTCATAAATGGATAAAAACATTGTCGAAATGTATCAAGTAATTAAGAAGTGGCGATTTTTCAACAAGAGTTATTCACAGGATTAAATTAATATTATAAATGCGAAAGTTTGTGACGATGGATGTATGTATGTATGTTTGTTCCTCTTTCATAAAAAAACTACTGAACGGATATGGATGAAATTTTATAGTAATATTGGTTATACATCAGAATAACACATAGACTACAATTTATAATGATTTTGTGTAATTTGGTCATAATATAACGAAACATATTAAGTAAGTCGGAAAAATAAATTATGCCAGGAATCCCCTTCACGCGGGGAAGCCGCGAGCAAAAGTTAGTATAACATAAACAAATTAAGAATATCGCTTTATGATTACAATCTTGATTTTTTTCATATTCAATAGAATTATAATTTTTAATGCATATATTTTACTAAGGAATGAAAAATTGGCACTTCAAAATTTATTTTACAGTGAAGAGATTTAAATTCATTGTTTAATAACTAAACCACAAACAAAGAGTGCTTATAATAGAAATCATCTAATGATAGAGTTCGTCTTCAACTAAAAATAAATTATGAAATCAACTGAGTCATCGAGGAACAGCTGACAGTGATCTTAATGGGTGAGGCAGAGATCCATACTGATGAGTAAATTTGCAGTAGGTGGAATTTGCTGAAGTAAGGTGGTGCGTGTGTCTTTTGTCTTATATTATAAATACGAAAGTAACTCGGTCTGTTTGCCTGACTGTCTATAACTCTTCCACGGCTGGACCAATGAAGCGACTTCGATGAAGTTTAGTATGAAGATTGTTTGATATCCTGAGAAAGACATATTTTACTCTCGGAAAATTATAGCGGGACTTTTATCCCGGGAAAATTATTCACACGGGAAAAACCGCGAGCAAAAGCTAGTCATTCTATACAATAACTGTTAAGTCACTGCTGAAATTTCCATTCTGCTTCAAATATGGCGACAGCGTATTTTTCTCGCAACAAAATAACTATTACTGAACTAGAATAAGAACACGTTTTATTTTTAAGGTAAAAATCCAGGTCGTCCTAAGAAACCTGGAGCTGTCCGTAATGCACCGAAGCTGGTTGAAGTATTGTCAGGAATAGGGTGTAAAGGACTCGGCTCGGCGGCCCTAAGACGTTTACCACTATCCAAGCTGCTCAAAAAATGTCGTAAGGCCGACAATCCCAACACGCCTATCCAATCCCCCCTCGAGGCTGGGTGGTGGTGGTAAACCCTTCATTTTCATTGCGAAACTAAAAATGTTCATTCAATCGAAATACAGTTGCAGTCTAACAAGACGACCTCTAACAACTCGATACCGATGAATGAAAAAATCAATTAATTATATTGATCGATTTAAAATAGATTCAATTTAAGATATTATTAATATGGTAAATCATTTGATAACATTCGTTTATTAGCTTTTTAATTATCATACAAATGTAATTCGATTATTGCGATAGATTTAAATATCTTTATTGTTAGAACTAGGGATTCATTTAAAATAATATCGATACTTACGTATACTACCTTTCTTACATGGGGGTTTCTGGGATGACAAGAAATGCTTACTCACCTACCTATAACAACAATATTATAAAAGAATGGACAATTGATGACAAAAAATAAAGCCCGGAGTTTCTTTCTGCCTTCCTTCTTCGGGTAGTCATCGCTTAGGTAGTTAGTGAAAGGCTGGTAGGTTAGGGCTTTTATTGTCCTCACCAGTGAGGATCGCGACGCGTTTCTCCCTTATTGCTTATTCAAAAATACATATATACATCATTTTATTTCTTCTTCCCTGCCAGCCCGAGCTGGCTTCTTTGTTTACTAGGTATATTTTTCATTTATTTTATTTTCAATATAAATTGTCTTTATTTATATAAGCTAATCTAATTAAGTAATAATTAAATGTTCTCATGTACCTTGACTTATCATGTTCGCCTACGTGATGAATAAAGCATTTTTATTTTATTTTTTTTATATTACATATACCTACTTCTTACGTGCCCATGGTAGAGTTGGCAGAACACAAATTTTCAAGTATGTTGCAGAAAGGATTTGACTTCCATCTCACTACTCTTCGCCTGATTACATCAAATTGGACAAAACCTATTGGAAGAGGCCCCCAAATACTTGCTTAATCTACTTGATTTCTTACAAAGACGTGCATTTCGAATCGTCGGTGATAATTTCACAGAGTGAAGGCCGTATGTACGTGGAGACCTCGATTCTCGCTGAGTATTACATCGCGTCTTTCACGGGGAGGCGTCCATGTTATTCCAGAATAACATAACGGAAGACTTTGTTGTTATCTCGGAAAAAAAAATTCGCGTGAGCAGAGCCACGGGCAAAATCTTGTCATATTTTTTTTTTATTAATTTCTGCCGCCCCAGCGCAAGCATTGTTAAATTATATTTCGATTGTAACCAATGTCTTATAATTTCTGCCTCCAGAGTACAAGCATTGCTACATTTTATTTTGATTGCAACTAATGTTTAAATTACATATTCAGGTCTAATTTGATGTTTTGGGATCATCGTGACAAACCAGTAGATTGTCAAAATAGGATCAGTAAAATTACAGAACTTGGTGTGACGTTAGATTGATTCCGTTTATTAATTGTTCGGATAACAAAATTATTGAGAAATTTAATTAACAATCTAACATCGATGATTTAACTGATGCTTTACCAAGAACTATACCAGACTATACTAAAGCTGAACATAAAACCCAACATCAATTTGCCGGACCTGAGACCCCAGTGGCCCCTATCTTAAGGCACAAATAAGTACGCCACCGAAGCAGGCTTTACAACTCAAATTACCGTGTTTACTGCATTTTCTAGCCGGCATCCTCGCCAAACCAGTATTTCTAGACTTACTTTCTTTTACACCTGATTACGTATTCACCTGCTTATGGGGAATGTTTTAGTTTGATATAAAATATTGGACCTTTATATATAATTGTAGATTTGTGTTGATCCTGCCCCGCATTATATAGTCACTATATCAATTTCATCATGAGTACGGGTCGCCATTCTGTAGAGTATAAAAATAAAAGTACCCTCCCAAGTTTCCATTTATTTTATTAAACAATAAACTACGAGATGAGCAAGCCACTCTCCTGATGATTAATGCTAGCCTTTCTATGAAGAGTAACAACGCTATTCTTCAAATTTCAAAGCATTGCAAGACGCTGCCCTCATCCCTCCTTACACATTACTGCGACAATACAGACCTACATTTTATACTTACAATTTTAAATCAACGTTTACAGACAAAAACATAGGTCAATCTAAATTAACTTCCTGTAAGCACAGGTCCAAGCTGTCTCGTGATCTACCGCCCTTGTCTATCGCGGTCAAGGTTGGAATGGTGGACAGTTCTTATTCGGTGCTGAGAGTTGACCGCTGGCCTACTTGACGCTGCTCTGAATGTATAGTTTTTTATTTATATTTGTATAGAACTCTTGTGGTTAATAACTGGTAGGATATGCTTGTATTACGGTACGACTGCTGTGCTAAGGTCTCGGGTTCGATCCCCAGGTCAGAGAGGGAGTGGATTTTTCTACTCGGTATCAGCTCAGAGTCTTTGCCCGATATGGCGATAGGCTCGCTCCTTATCACATATTGGGACGGAATACACACGAAGGAAAATGGGTACAGTTGCGTCTTTGCCTACCCTCTCTTTTATCCCTGTGGGGATAAAATGCGTGAGTGTGTGTGGAGATAAAATGCGTGAGTGTGTGTGTGGAATATGCTGGTTATATTAATCAGCATTTTGTATGAAGTGTGATAAAACAAACTTATGAATGAATGATGCTTATGATTTTTATGATTTCATATGCTATTATGAAACTATAAGGAAAATATCTGAATTAAATTTTCAGGTTAGCGCGAAAAGGAAAGAAGAATAGTTAGAACTTCACCCGCCGGTTTCAATTATAAATTCTGTGTTTTAATTCTACATAATGTTATCTCAATTTCTCGTAATATATTTTCCTCAAATAGACTGACGTTGATGGACAGCCTCTGTAGCTCCGCGGGGGATGATTTGGCTCCAAGACTATAAGATTAAGATGGAAGTTTCTTCCTCATTCCTCGCCTTCAGACCACCTAAATAATCCGACAAAATTTAAGAGACGAGAATAAAAAAAAAAAGAGAAAAAAAAAACAGCAATTTCTTCCTTTTTATACAAAATAATTTAAAGATATTGTGAAAACGGTAGGAAGTAGCGGTAGTATCACTAATGATTCGCAAATCACACAAGTGTATGCGTAAGTTACTGCCTGGCTGGATGCCCGTGCATGCCGATCTGTCGGCATCCGGTGAGCAGGCACGCAGCACGCGAAGATTGATAAATCATTTATGTTGACTATTGAATCGGTCTGTCTGGCTGTCTGACGACTAGGGCAATTTCTTTCTACTATCATTTTAACTGATCTGATCATTTCGACTGACGAGAGGTGATTACCCTCGGCAGTCGACACAATTATGCCGGCCTGTTGGAACCGGATATATATAGGCTGATCCCGGAACGCGACACACTTACATGGGCCACTATGGCGGGTTTTAACACCTTGTGTATGGCGGTCGCTATCCGGGCGGATATTAAATACATCCTATCACCTGCGAAAATATTGATTTTACAAGATTTTCCCAACTAATTCAATTATTAGCTATACCAATAGGTATCTAATTATTTTTAAAGTAATGTATTTAACTCATTACATCAATATAAGCGCTAAATAAAAATTTACACAAGATTTATCAGATAAAACATTTTTCGCTAAACACTAAATCATGAATTTAGCTATTTTTCCTAAACCACACTGTTATCGCATTTAAAAATAGCTACCTGATAATATTCTTGTAGTATTTAATAATATAAGCCTATTTGTAGCTTGCTGTTAATTGTGTTTAACGAGTGTGTATATTTATTTGGATATTAGTAAGGTTATTTTTGGAGAAAAGTGCATTACGTAAGGGTCAAATACGAGGATGCTATTAATACTAGAGGCAGTTATAGAAAATTAGGTGTTTCTCGCGGCTTCGCCCACGAGAAAAGACTTTCCCGCAATAAAAAAAAATCTGTAAGAATCTATAGCGAAATCTGTATGATACGAGCGCCATCAATTACAAGAAAAAAAGATTAAACAGTTTCTACGGAAGCATATTATTGGAATATGTCTATTTGTCAATCAAGGACACGGTCAACCGGTATGTCAAATTTCATCCAAATCAGTTCAGCGGTTGCTGTGTTTACTTCTAACAAACATTCAAACATTATCACAAACTTTTGTCGTTATCATATTAGTAACATAACATAAGATTCTATAAACAAAACAGCCTTATAAATATTGTCTTCTTTTAATGAAGAGTGAATGCTATCATCTTTTTTACAAATTCATCGAAAAAAAAATTTTTGGGCCATCTCTGTCTCTTGTCCAAGAAGTCTTCGAAAGTTCGGGTGAAAATTTAAATATAAAATACCGCGATAAAATCCGAAATTTTATTTTAATGTCTAACATTCGCGTAAACATAAGAAATCATTATTATCCATTGCGCTTGCCTACCGTGGGCTGGTCGACTTCCAATACGCGATGTTATTGCTTATATTTACACATTATGTTAAACCCAGATCTTAGACCTGTTTCATAAAGTTCAAGTAAATCTTATCCGATAGATATCGTAGGCAGGTAATATATAGCACTCCTTTAATGCCATTTATTTGTATGGTGGACTTTTGGATTTGAGGTGAGAGAAACTTTACATATTTTTCAAAAGAAATTACATTTCACTTTATTAGATATACAATATTAGTAATTATGCTAGTAAGCAGTAGTTTTACTGGTGGAAGGTGTCTTATATGTGAGAGTCCGCCTGGGTAGGTACCACCGCAACGTCTATTACTGCCGCCAAGCAGCAGTGTATAGTCACTGTTGTGCTCCGGTTATACACACACACACGGTTATACACAACTCAACTAATACCACATTACCGCTAGAGGTAGACTAATAGCCAATAAAGTATAAACACAATGCGATTCAGTATTTGTAATCTATTTGGTTTTTAATGATTCATTTAATTTCGTTCTTTGCAATAAATAGTTCGTATTGTTTTTTAAATAAAGAACATAATTGACCCTCGACGTATAATTCACCTGTGAAGGTTATATTTAAATGTTTAAATAAATATTGGAACAATATGGCGCGGCACTGGTGTAAGGCACCGCGTAAACATGTCAAATACGCAAGGCATACATTATCAACCGTTTTCAATAAACGATCCCAATCTCAATCTTCAATCCAATTCCGAGACTGCACCAATCAAAATGACTCATTTGTAAGCATGTCAAAAATACTTTGTCATGATTGGTCAATTTTTGAAATAGATCGAAAAATGCGATTGGTATCGTTTATTGAAAATGGGCGTATAACGGGAACGACATATCAATTAAGTTGTTCCAACTATATTACCAAAAAAATGCACGCAACAACAATAATTATAATACCATAATCCAACTCTTTAAAATCTCATATATAATTCAACCTTTATCAAAATTTTATGATATTGATTTCACCAGAAAAATTCTAGCAACATATGCTCAATTCATAGTCACACCTTCCAAGTATATTCTATAATTCCACCCAAAAATAACAAAGGCATTACACCTTCCAACTATATTCTATCAAAAATAACCTTAATACAAAGGCAAAACTTTTAAAACAAAACACATAAATAATAGTTACGCAAATTCGCTTCTGGAACGAAACCGCGAAATAGGAATCTGTCTGGGCGAAAATAAATAATGACGTACATCTCATTCTGAGACATAAACGACAAAAAATATTCTGGCACGGTATAGTTACAGTGACTTGAGTCATCTCACAGTTCGAACCTATGGTAGTCGTAACTAATACATTTGCTATGCTTTTAACTATTTGTTACACGAGTTACAATTTAAACAACGTGTAATTTATAAATTCCTTTATAATCTGTGAGGAAAATTTTGACAAACGATTTATTTTTAAAATTTGTATTGGCACGAAATAGTGACCCCATAGCACCTGATGGTAAGTGGAGTGGGGTCCAGACAGTGGCGACTGCTGAGAAGAGATCACCCTTCGCCGACATCATGCCCAACTGTTTGAAATAGGATGATGATTTCATTTCATTTGATAAGTCTCAAATTGCCCAGTAATTAAACCAGCTGCAAAGATATTTAAAACAAAACAATTTACGCACTGTTCGGTAATAAAACTGCGTAGGCCTCTTGGCGATTAGTAGGATATTTATACCCGCCAGGATAGCGATCATCGTACGAAGTAATATTTATCATCAGTGGCTCACGTAGTATAGCGCTCCGGATTCAGCCTATGTATATTGGGCGTCAAACATTCCAATATAATAGGGGATCGGCCTATGCTTGATTTTGTACATTATTCTATATATAATGGCTTTTAATACGAAAAAGGAGCACTTCTGCGAAAACAGCATAAAAGAATGGGTTAAAAAATGAGCGAGTAATTCATATTTAAAATATTGTAATGTGCAGAAGTGGGCGCGATGTGGGGATATCGCTTCATCTCTTTCTTTCGCACGCGTCGTAATTCCCGATGACGTCACATGTGGGTATTTCGTCTCTTTTCAGTTTCTTGTTAATTACCCCTTCCACCAAAATTCAAAGACATAACTTGTTGATTTTTCACCGGATTTTAATAATTTCTTCCGTGTTATAATTTATATTATATAAATATTTGATAATTGTTAAGTACAAAAATGAATCCGGTACCCTATTGTGTCGACTACCAACGGATATAGTCCAGTCATTCGATACGCCATTTGAACCCCACCCCCTTAACATTAGGTATAGTAGATTCATTTTGCCTGTATAAAAACGCATGCTTGCAAGGGACCTTTGACCGAGATACACAGATTACCTTGCCCTTGCGAAATTATATAAACTTGCGATAATTGTCTGTTTCTATGACTCCATTATCTTTACTGCTTAAAAACGTAATAATGTTTATAAATAGTTTCACAACACATCAGAAGGTATGCAACATTAATTAATATCATAGCTTTATATTGAAATATATCTACACAGACGGCATAGTTGGTCGGTTAGTTTTTGGCGGCAAATAAGCCACGTTTGGAAGCACGTGCGTCTTACGAATGATCCGATTCTTTGTTTGGATTGCTGTACGATTGACTATCCCCCGTTTTCGATGAACGATATCAAACAAAATCAGAATAAAGGTTTTACTTACAAATGTTTTACTTTTATTAGCTTGTTCTTGGGTTCAGATCGAAGATTGAGATAGGGATTGTATATTGAAAGCGGGCGTATAAAAATATTCGTAAAGGTAGACGGCAGGTCACAGGTGGTGATTTTTGATCACAGGTAGGGGAAGACAGATTACAGGTATAGATAAGGTTACGGGAATCTGTAGAAAATCATAGTACCTATAGCTAATTGATAAGGTTAGTGCTGTTTAAAGCAAATTCACACATAATTGTCATATATATTTAATTTACTTCACATAATACAATTATTTCCGATAAAAATACAATACTGTAGTTTACGAGATGGAACTCAAACCATGATTATTTTGACAAACACGCTACCAGAAACCAAGCTATCAAACATTTTCACATTTCTTGCCGTAGGCAGGTAAACAAGAATCAAATATAATCTGAACAATCACGTTTACTTACATAAACGCCATGACGTATGAATATGCAAACACACTACTGCAGAGAAATGTTGTCTTGTACATTACGGAATTACTTTGGTGATAACAGATTAGTTGATATAGAAAGTAGAAATTTTAAAATAACTAGTGATTAGTAAAAGCATATGGTCTTGTCTATGTTTATAGTAGACTAGCGACCCGCCCCGGCTTCGCACGGGTGCAATGCTGATACTAAATACACTACAGAAAACTGTGAACGTTGTATATAAAAACATAGCGGCCCGCTCTGGCTTCGCACGGCTAACATAACAATAACGTTGCGTAGTTTTTAAAGAACTTAATCACACTATAGGGCACAGAAAGCGACTTTGTTTTATACTATGTAGTAGAAGACTTGCTTGGGGTTCTGTTTGAGTTATTTTTTATCCGGGCACAGCAGTGATCCTACTGCATTTGATTGTAGGTGGAGTGTCGACTGACGAGAGATGATTACCCTCGGCAGTCGACACAATTATGCCGGCCTGGAACCGGATATAAACAGGCTGATCCCGAAAAGCGACAATTACGTGGGCCTCTTATGCGGGATTTAACACCTTGTGTACTGTGGTCGCTATCCGGGCGGATATAAAATGTATCCTACCACCAGCAAGATAAAATATGTCTACCACTTCATCATATTTACACACCATCTCATTCACCTACAAACATTTTAGCATACGCATATGCTAAGACGATGTAGATGCAGTTTTGACAGCGCAGTACCTGATTCTTCTAAACACTAACGAATACACGACGGAAACAAATATGCAAAAAAAATTATAAAATTAGGCATTCAATGAGCCAATGCTTACACGATACGAGTTTTCGTTAATTGCCAGCGCACGACGCGTCCCGCCATGTTTGTTCACTCACGTTTCGTAAAACAGCGGTTTGTTTGGAAGAGAATTAGTTATCTTATTTGATTAATTTTGACATTCTGAATCAGTTAGGACAGTATTTTAATGATTGTACTTAGAAACGTCTGACTCAATATCTTATTAAAATTTCGTATATGTATATAGTATAAGATTTTTAATCGTATTGACTAAGCATATCGCTTCCTTCGTATCTAAACAAGTTGGAATATTAGTAATGAAATCTTCTTCAAATTAAAATCATCATTTAACACTACGTACATTTATAAATAAGTGTAAAAGTACGTTAGCAAAAATTTTACGGAAGATAGGTACGTTTATTATATCTCAATTCTGAAAAATACATAATAAAATATTTTAAATTAGACCTTAAACCCTTCGCTTTACGTCTTCTTTTACAAACTAACCTCGATTTTCACACGTAAATAAATTTCATGTGCCAAACGAATATTAACCTTTATTAAATTTAGACCTTAATACT
>NC_051116.1:9411900-9429007 GCF_014839805.1 Manduca sexta | reverse complement strand
AGATAACAATGGCACATACTTTGATGTATTTTTCCCATACAAAATGCCAATTTCTCATGTCAAAACCTAGTATTAAGAATTTCTATCAATTTTCCGTTTATTTCTTTATAGATTTTTTCACTGAGAATCGTTATTTTTTTATTATTATAATTTTCAGTTTCATCTGTCATCACATCATTATTTGAGATGGAATTACACTCTAGTATTAAATATTTTCGCCATATACGACGTTCAAACGACATCTGAAATCAAATTACTAAATATAATATTATTTAATTAAGTAATTTTAACATTTATTCTTAAAATGAAAAAAAAAAATCTCAGGACGTTTTTATTATAACTCACAGACTTATTTTATCTACTGCTTTTGCTTATCAAAATTACAAAATTTTAGTCGATGTCAATTAAGAGATATTCAAGATCTCAAGAAATGCTTCAAAATTGTATTACTAAAATTAATATTGCTCCTACATTTTACATAACGATAGTAGTTAGGTTATAATTTACCTATTACAGTAAATCATAATAAAAGGAAACATTGAACAATGGTTAATTAGTGTATAATCAATAAAAAAATATGAATTTAATTAAAAACTTATCGTTAAAAGAGCGCCCAATTGGCGGAAAGCTCCAACTTACAGCAAACACAACACTGCATGACACGAAGCGACTAAGACGTTTCGTCGGCTGCAAAAAGGTGCCACGCGACTGTATTAACGCAGTAATTCAAATATTTTCAAACGATCGATACGTTACGGATCGTATTTTCAAACGATGTAAAAGGATTTAAATTAGTAATCTCCTCATGTCACATACCATGTAAACGTTGTAACCTTTAGAGTGTATATTATTTACATACCGTATAAACGTTGTAACCTGAGTATGTCTAAAAATATTGTCCCGTATTAACGTAGTAACCATGATCATACTTTAGATTACAACCGATCAAATGGTGTAAGTACCTTTACTACAAAAAACACTCGTTTTTCGGTGGGTTACAGCAATATAAAGTCTGAGATATGTAAAAAAATCACCAAAATTTTACGCTGTGTAAAAATTTTTTTTCATCCTAGAGCAACGAGCATGGGTTCATTCGACGCAGAAAAATTTCCTGATTCCAACGGTGTAAAAAACGTATTTTCGATATTTCAAGGGTTACAGCGTTTATGCTTTCCAGCGTCGATATCATCACGCTATACCCAATAGGAGCGGGGCAGTAATGCGCTAATCTCAGGAACTACCGGTCCAAACTGAAAAATTCTTTTTGCGTTGGATAGCCCTTTGTTCGTGGAGTGCTATAGGCTATATATCATCACGCTATACCCAATAGGAGCGGAGCAGTAATGGCTAATCTCAGGAACTACCGGTCCAAACTGAAAAAATCTTTTTGCGTTGGATAGCCCTTTGTTTGTGGAGTGCTATAGGCTATATATCATTACGCTATACCCAATAGGAGCGGAGCAGTAATGGCTAATCTCAGGAACTACCGGTTCGAACTGAAAAAATCTTTTTGTGTTGAATAGCCCTTTGTTTTTGGAGTGCTCTAAGTTATATATCATCACGCTATGACCAATAGGAGCGGAGCAGTAATGGCTAATCTCAGGAACTACCGGTTCGAACTGAAAAAATCTTTTTGTGTTGAATAGCCCTTTGTTTTTGGAGTGCTATAGGCTATATATCATCACGCTATGACCAATAGGAGCGGAGCAGTAATGAAACATGTTGCAAACACGGGGACAATTTATTAGTTTTGAGAGCTTCCGTTGCGTGCGCTGCGTAAACGGTTAAAGTTATGCAACAATGATGTATGACGGGATTGTTCCTCTTAAAAAGTTGTAAAAAATATATTATAAAACATAGTCCCCCGCTGCATCTGTTTGCCTGAACGTGTTAAACTCAAAAACTACCCAACGTATTAAGATGAAATTTGGTATGGAGTCAGTTTGAGACCCTGGGAAGAACATAGACTCCCGGGAAACCACAACTTTTATAACGGAAAACTTTAGCCTGAAAAACTTTATAACGCGGGCGGAGCCGCGGGCAAAAGCTATTGCTTGATAAAATAAAATGCTTTATTCATCACGTAGGCAAACATCAGTCTATGATAAGTCAAGGTACATGAGAATACTTCATTATTACTTAAATGAAGTTCCTTATATAACTAAAGACATTTTATATTGATATTTATACTCACTGATGGTAGAGCTCTGCTATTTATTTTATACAAGCATGACCAACTGATCGTACTGCATCTGTTGGTGAACAACATGCAGTCCAGAGAAATCTATTTTTTTATTTTTATTCGGGCACTTCAAATTGACCCCACTACACCTGATGGTAGGTGGTGTGGGGTTCAATAGAATATCGACTAACGGAAGACGAGTACCCCTCGACAGTCGACACAATTATGCCGGCCTGTTCGCACCGGATATATATAGGCTGATCCCGAAACGCGACACACTTCGTGGGCGACTATGGCGGGTTTTAACACCTTGTGTACGGTGGTCGCTATCCGGGCGGATATAAAATATATCCTACCACTAGAAAGATTGACTGATAGAGGATACAAACAGTTACCACTCTATCGAGACCTGTCTACACTTATCATGGACAGTGACGTCATCAAGGCGTGTTACTAAAAGAAACTGTCCTGCCTGCCCTTCATAGCCCTATATAACCAAACCTTTACTGGCATCGTGTGTCCTTTAAGGGATAACACGCGGTAGAGACGCAGCTGTCTCTATGTAGAGGCTAGACCATCCTGACATGATGGATCGCTCGGGCACGCGCCCCTAAAATATATAAACTGAGAATTCTTTCCACTAAAATGATTTAGTAGAAAGAATAGGATAAGGTTTTGCATAAGTGGGTAGTACCGAGTGAACGTGATTTCTCTAATGGTAAATATAAATAAATCATAATTGGAATAAATATCAACAAACAAAGCGAATTGTAAGGCTCTTGTGGGAAGAATAATATTAAATTTTAGAAGCCTCTAAATTATATCTGCTAACAATAAGAAAAATATTTGGTACACAAGTGTCCGAGAAAAAAACTTTCAAATTAAAATGTTATTTACCCGATATGTATTTTTTTAAATAAGTAATTTTAGTTATAGTTTTAACTCAGACGCAATAAAGTTATATTGGATCTCATAGTAATATCTTAAAGTCTAAATTTTGTCGACGATCCGAAAGTGCTTTTACAGCTAGCTAAAATGCAGATAGCTTTTCCCTATGACTCCCGATAGTGGGTTCGGATTTATTTCATTAGGTCTGCTTAGATGACAAACTTTACACACTAGTTACACAACACTGGTTAATTAGAAACGCGATTGGATTAATCTAACGTAGTCCTGAGAGAGAAATCAATTTACTACTAATGAGCTCTTAGGACTTTGTCTCATGTATGGGTAACATTCAAGAGTATATTCAACGGTTATTATTACATCATGAATCATGTTTGGTTTATAATTAATAAATGAAACTATATTAATATGTTATTTTAAAGGTTTTTCTAATACAATTTCTCGAGACTCGATACCGCGGAAAAGCTAAGTGAAATTAATTTCCAACATACTCGAAAAAGTGTGTTGTGTTGACCCCACATGGCAGTGAGATAGGATCAAGTACATCCATATTGTCTCATCTCTGCATCAGCTGAAACAACTGGTAGAGAAGGCCCGAACTGGTTAAATCCATGCTATACATATTGTACGTAGATATATAAATAAATGAAACAGTTAAAATATAAAATATGGTTTCGCAGATGAAACGGCCCAATTTTTTCAGAATAAAATCATAAAAATGACATATAGAGCAAACAGCGTGACATAAAGCCATGTAGAGAGAGAGTCGGTGCCCGGCGGAGGCGCGTGTAACGGGGACAAATTGCTTCATCGGCACTTTTAGACGCTGTGTAAATGTGGCAAAATATTTACTTTTCATAGAGATATTGTTGAATTTTTTTAAACATTACGTATTAGATTACAATTTTAATATTGTATTAAAAGCACGTAAGTTGGCGGTATCGTCTAATTTTTGCATCTATTACAATTAAATATTAATACATTTGTAACAATCATGATTTGGGCACAAATTTTGGAGTGCAATCTAGATTAAGTACTAAACCCTAGCCATAATCATAATTATTATATGTTTTGATAGTAATCTGTGTGTTCTTAAATAATAAAAAAATAAAATACGAATGCTGTGTTGAACTTAAAAGTTATTTTTAATTGTACGGCATGGTAAATTATCCCAACTGCACCTGATGGTAAGTAGAGTGTAGTCTAGATAGATTGTCGATTGAGGAGAAATTATCGTCTCTCCCTAGTCGACGCAGGACACAATTATGTCGGCCTATTTGAAACGGATAGGCTGATCCCGATTGGCAAAACGTGGGCTACTATTGCTGGTTTTATACCTTATGCTACCATCAGTAGAAAAATTTACTTACAGAAAAGTTTTTTTTATGTGTTCGAAAGATTAACAAACCTGTCATAGTAGCAACACCACCCAGAGTTAAATTGCAAAATACTAAAGATAGCTGGTTAATTAGTTCATTAATGTTTAAATGTTGTTCACTTATTATTACGATAAGTACCAAAAGATAATGTTTTAAGTACATTCTTGCCTAAATAATTGCTAAAACCATGTATGAAAAATATCTCCGCATTTTACAGAAAGGAACAAAGCCGTTTACGTCGAATATAAAACAGAATGAGACATGTCTGGTAAATGTACGTAAAGTTGGCAAATGTGTCGCGAGCGTGCGACTTCCATTTCGATGCAAATACGAGCTGCAGCCGACCGTGCATCTGTTTGTGTCGGAGATAGCCTTTAGACACGTACCTGGCGCCTTTATCCTCTAACGGATAGGCAGACGCCACATGCTGACTGCACCGACATTTTTGTCCAATGATTTGATATTCCCATGGCATATTTCGTCCTCTTGCATATCGGACGTTATCATATGTCTATACCATATAGTTTAATCATTGCCCACTGCTGAAAAAATAGTACTGTATCAGAAATATTAATAAACATTTTAAATTAAATTTGCAGCCCCCATGAACCCCCCCCCCTCCTCCCCCCGGTGACCACGCAGGCTGCAGAGTCTTCGAAACGTCGGGAGAAAAAGTAAAATATTAAAACCGCGATAAATTCCGAAAAATAGTTTAATATTAATTAAAACTCCGAAACCAGTATAATTTGTATGTGTGCTGAACATGTTTATAAAATAATAAAAATACCTTATATTTAGAATGCACCCCTGCAGTAAAAATAAGATTTTTCGCTTTGTTTAGAACGCATCTTTCGACAGGTGTCGAGGCGGCCAACACGGTAACACACAATAATGAATTCTCTCGGAGTCGCGTTCAGAAACTACATGTGTAAACAGAACGAACATTCAGATGTCGCGTGAATTCTGCGGGTTAAGAACCAGTGGAGTGTGGCGTTAATACTTATTGTATTGTATTAATAATATTTTTTTGTTGTGTTCTGAACACACCTTTTTGTAGGTGCAGAGGCTTGCGGCGACCAACACGCTAATACAATATTATGGTAATGTATTCTCGCGTCGCGTTCAGAAACTGCACATGTTAGGTTTACATTGAGATGTCGCATGTATTTTGCAAGCGTATGAGTATAGTGTCGCCTCAATTGCGTGCTGCCTTGGTGGCGGAGTAATATTGTGTGCGCGGTACGACTGTCGCGCTGAAGTCTCGGGTTCGAATCGAGCAAAGTGATATTGTGTTTTTACTTTAAATCAGCCTGGAGTCTGGAAGTGAGCCCGGTAAATGGCAATAGGTTCACCCATTATTTCATGGTACCTAACATACCAGCCAAAATGTGGGTGTGTTACAGCTCTGCCTAGCCCTGAGAAGGGATGAAGCTATGTATATATGTAATATGTATTATTAAGGAATATTTGTATTTAATAGTAAAGGAAAAAGGACTAGGTGTGATACATCTAAAGGTTAACTAAGTGGTCATACCACAAATTAGAGTGATTGTAAGTGTTGACCTTTAAGGGGGGATTGAAATTAGAAAAGTGATAAGATTGAACCCTCGCCTCTCGGAAATCCCATTGATCATACAAATCGTTGCCACTTCCCGTAGGTATTCAGTACAGTGCTATCAATCAATTCAATTAAAGTGGAAGCAGTTTAGTCTCCGCTCGTGTATGTCTCCACAGGTTTACTGAGTGTCCAATGAACTCTTAACAGTGGTGTTTCCAGCAGATGCGTGACACGCAACTTGTATGCGATAGAATTTATCCAAAATTCTGTCTGGTGTTTACCAAACACAAGCAACCTGATTCTCTCGTCATTGTATTATACTTAAAAAAAAACAAAAACATTACCATTCAACACTTTATGTAAATACGAAACAGTAAAACTAAGTCTAATTAGAACTAAAGCGTGAACCAAGGTCAGAGGCGTTCCCAGAGTTAATCTTTAGATATTTTGCAGAACATATGTAAAGTGGCGGCTGAAGGCAAAGTTGGACATTGGTTCTCCGAATCTAAGCAGAATGTATGGAAAATAGGGATTACGAAACGCATATCAAATAAACATTGGGTAGCGCAAAAACGTGGCTTACTTTGACTGTAAATGCTATTTAGTTTCGTGAATTTGGTTGGGTTTAAAGTTTGCTTTATTGTCGAGTGGGGATATTTGTGAACCTATTAAGAAACGATTTTGGTTATATTTATGCTCAATAATTTTGCATAATGACATTCATGTATGAATCATGGAGTTTATTTCCAATTATGATACAGGACGACTATTGCTCTATAACAAATTCTAATTCAAGACAACTTTTGATTTGCACTAAAACTTAAATAATACTTACATGCGCCATTAGATCAATATTTCATAGGAGTCGGTTCGACTACCAACAAAAATAATCCTTTTTTAAATATATTCATCGGAATAGCTACAACCATTTCAGAGAAATTGGAATATCGAAACACACGTCTATTTCCAGGTATTTAATGGATTCCATCCACACATTTACCAACGTTATTATTGGAAACATTTTGAGAATCGTATTGAAGTCCACAGAAAGCCGGCCGTTCTCAATTCATCGATTTACTCCATTTATTAAAGTCTCGAGACAGATTTACATGGCTATTGTCCTTCAAATCGGAAAATAGCTTGCAAACGATGGCTTCTAAATGAAACATAGGCTCTGAATGAAATATGATTTTATTTTGCCTTTCGTAATCTAGGTACTATTTACCCATGGTTGCGCTTGCATGCACTTGCACACCCCTTGACCTGCGATATTAGGGAAAGAGTCAAATGCTGGGGTGTTTGTCGCTGTGACAGTTTATACTAGCAAGTCCGGCAGAAATCTAAACGGATTTCCCGGTGTTAACAAAAAAAGGTACTATTTACTCATAAAAATATATAATGATGTTACCTAGTTCTTAAAGGTGGAGTTTCGCATACGAGAAAGTATTTTTAAGTATGTACTACATTGTACGGAAAATTTTATATTGTGTAAATGTTAAATTAATGTTATTATGTGATATATTTTTTGCACAAACGATGCGACTGTTCTACTGACGTTTTGAGAAATATAAAGTGATTTTTGGTTTTCCTGACGCAAATTCTCGGTATTAGCCCAGAATTGCGAAATACCTTAATACATGGGACCCGTGCGGTAGCTGCAAAAATGTGATTGTAACAGCATCTTAACGATTTAAAAGTGATTTCAAGAACATACTTTTCAGTTTTTAGTTGCAAAAGTGCACACAAACCTCTTCGGGGATAAAGGAGTGATGTGTATTTATTTAGTTCTAACATATGCGTAAACAGTCTCCCCGTGACCACGAAGGCTGCAAAGTCTTCGAAAAGTCGCGAGAAAACTAAAATATTAAAACCGCAATAAAATCCTAAAGATATGTTTAAGTTTAATATTTTTTTTATTTTAGTTTATTTGGGAAACAACAGAGTACAATTTTACTTATGTAATAAAAAAAACAATTAGAAATACATAATTCACAACAGTTTCCACAGATTACAAAAACATGTAACGAAAGAGGTGGCGCAAAATAAGTACGCACCAACATTATGTAAAAAAAACCTTTAATGAATAATTATTTAGCAGATAGATTTTTTTTTCTATACTGAGATAGATATATGCGTAAACAGAAACTGTTCACAGATTTTTGAATTAAATACACCTTAACCTACTTTCAAGAAGAGAAAAGGCGTAATAATATGTATAATGAAAATGAAAAAATGAAAAATATTTTTATTTAACACAAAAGATCTTACACATCATGAATATACAAAGTATGAAATTTTACCATAAAGTACGAATTGAAACAATGTATTGACTACGGTCCCCACACTAGGCAAGCCTGCACCGTGGCGTCCCGTGAGATCCCTCAGAAGTGCTTTTTATCACAATAGACTTTGTTTGTAAGGTAACATAAAATGAGATCATATTATAATACATTACTAAAAAAACAATTAGCATCTAGAGTACATTGGAACAGTAGCTAGTTTATTAAGAATTATTACATTACCTATACTACTTACGATATTTATTAATTAACAATTTAGTTAATCGTTATATTAGGATATATTCGGCAGATATTATTATATATGGATAGAGTGTTTACTAATAGAATAATAAATATGTATTTACTGTTTCTTTAAATGGTTAATCACAAACAGTCCGCATTATAATTGGTTGTTAAGTGAGTGGTAAATCGAACGACTGAACACCAAACGAACGATTCAAGAACGAATAATAAATAAATTAATTAATGTTCTGCGACAATTAAAGAGTTAACAACTGAATAATTTGCGTGTTAATTGCACGGATATTGCTTCTGCGTGACTTATTTGAATGTATCCTTTGAGTTGATATTTCGGTCGATGAAACATTATTTTGACTTAAATTGAAGAGAATATTCAGTTTTTTGTGGTTTTTGATAATGAAGATAAACGCAGACTACCGTAAATAGACCGTCCTACTGTTTACTATGGTGCGTAGGTTGATAGTAATAGGTATTTGATTAACGTTAATTTTATGAAAAATATGCGAAAATATTGCGTTACGTGAATTTAAAACGCATAGAATGTGTTCACGCATAATTAACAATATAATTGTCTTTTTAAAGCTTCCGACAGAGGTGTTAAAGTATCCAAATTTACAGCGTGACGTCATTCCAGTTGCAGTGCGGGCGTGCAAGAGAGATGGTGAGTTGTTCCATTACTTTTACACTATTGCCTTGGTAATTTTTTCATGAACACATTCATTACCTAATTTTACTTTTTTTTAAACGACTCACAAAATCGTGCTTATAACAATGTTCATAGTTAAACATAGGAGTCAAACATATTAAATAAAAATAATAATAAGTATAAGTGAGTACCTGTTACTATACTATACGCATTGTAATCCACTAGCTTATTGTCTATTCATGTATAAAATAGTAGGAGTTGTTCGCGGCTTTGCCCACGTGACAAGCCTTTCCGCTACATAAGACCCTAACACTGCACGAAGCCAGCGCCATCAATTTAATAAATCTTATGTATACCCTAAAACACTGCACGAACTTTATAATTTAGTAAATCTGATTAAAATCCCATTATTTCTCCTGGGAGCAAATTGTTGCAATAAAAAGGCCATCTGTTAATCCACCGTCATCTATTATCCGTGTGCCAACATTCGTCCAAATCTGTCCAGTAACTTGTTTACATCTAACAAACAAACCTTCGCGTTTATATTATAGTATTTATAGACACGATTTATACAATCTATTAATTATCCTGAAGCTAGCTCGAGATACATTCTGAGAATCAAACATGGCCGCGTTTCCGACTCTATATTTGTATGTTTAAATTGTTTTTATAATGTTTCCCTCGGTTAAATTATAAGACAAGGGTATAAGTTTGAAAAGGATAGATTAAATTAGTGAAAGGGAATGAACTATGAAAGGGGAGATAAAACTGAGTTTGTTCATAATGTAAAGAAATAAGATTAAGCCGTCATGCAAACGCTATACACTATTATCAAACTGATAGCTAATAAAGAAATTGTTGGAGTCATAGAAGTGTAACAGTTTCGTCTGCGCGGCGCCTAAAACTTTATTAAAAGGCTTTTTTTAAAGGATAAGCTAAGATACAATTGATGCACACAAATTTCGCCAAGATTATATTAGCTCCGTGAAATCGCTGCTACTATACACACTTAAAAAAAATCCAAATAAATATTCTTGTAAACTGAGGCTTTGAACCGTTTATTCGATAAAGTCTGGTTATCCAAATGCCTCCAGCCAATAGGCCAGATGAAACCCCTTACTAAAATGTGATTTAGACCCTCTGAAATTCCCCGCCCTCGGAGAAGGTCGTCGTATCGAGGACAGACTTCAATATATTGTAGAGGTAGATTTAACCCACTTATCTTGTTAGCCCTGACATGTGGAGTCCCCGGGCAGCCTTCAAGACGTTATCAAATGAACGAATGAATGACCTGGAACGAATGGCTATGTACTGAAACCTGAATTTTATAGGTAAGATGTGCTTAATAGCTTAGAATTGATGATCTGAATGATGGTTTATCTTTTAAAAACCTAAATAAGACCCATGACGTTATAAGCCCTGAAGGGGTAGGCAGAGGTCTAACCCGGGCATTCATTTTTCAACATGTGTGTTCCGTTGCATGATATGATACTCAACTTGCACCCGTACCTCATAGGGATTTATCAATTTCTCATTTTCATATACGTTATTTCTAATTTTTTGCATGTCGCGTTTACTTCAAGAAGGTTGCAAATATTTTGAAGGTTGCACTGTATAACTTTTGAATGCTAAGTGTTTTTAATGAGTTTTGTGGACCCAATAAAGGGAAAAAAATATATCACTTTGCCCGAGCCGAGATTTGACCCCAGGACCTCAGAGCGGAGTCAATACAACTAAGCTACCGAGGCAGTCTACTATCTAGCTATACTTGCACGTATAGTCTCTATATTTTATCTCTGTGCCACCTGTTTGACTGGTAGAAAATATCTTTATTAAGTCTGTCTTTACATGCTTAGAGTAAGTACAATAGGTACATATACTTTATTTATCTTTTCAAATGATTCATCAAATATGTACATACATAATTTTCGTTGATTATATTTCTGTAATATCTCTGGTGGTTAATCAATACTTAGAAATTTCTAAGATATACAAATATCGAAATAATGTTTGGATATTGGTTGTTAAAAGTAAACGCAGTGACCACTCACCGGTTTTGGATGTAATAACATATTGGCTACTTTTATCCTGGTATTTTCTCCCGAGGGAAATAAGTTAACTTTTAATCTGACTATGATTTACGGATTTTTGTAGCGGGAAGCTAGATATTCGATAAAGGCTGTCTATTTTATACTTTACTATAATATGTCTGGCTAGCCTCGGAATTGCAAGTACTTTTATACTTCCAAACTTTTTCCAAATCGATTCTAGGACCTTACCTATTACACCATAGCCCACAACTATACCAATGACCTCTGAGTTATTGAATATAAGGGTTTGTACCGTCACGCGTGCGGAACAAAGCTGGCCACTCGGCTGCTACGTGACGTCACGACTGGCGGCTAATACGAAACGTGACGTGCGCTTACATCGAACGTCACTTATCAACTATGTAGATATTTCAGATCTCTGGATGGCCCTTTGTGTTCCTGAAATATATTTTGGAATAATAAAATCAGTTGTCTGGACTTTGGGGCGAAAATGGTGGTTTTCTCTATCACGTGATACGGAAAACTGAGCTGACATAGGTTGTACAACTTTTAAGCAAGGCTGGGATAAATTAATATCGTTTTTTGACCGCGTTACTAATGAATCAGCTATTATATTAACAAGTTCGTAGAATAAAAAAAAGACATATCAACAATCATACATTAATACAATAATAATATTATAATTATTTTACTGTTTTAACTAATTTCTATTATATTTATAACCTAAGTTACAGAATATTTTTTATTCATCCAACAAAGAAAGTAATAAATGAGTATTAAGACCAGGTTATGAAGCATACATAGTAACTGATGTAACTTTTGTATTTAAAATGTTTTTAAATTTTATTTGACGAGTACCACTAAATCATGGTAACGCGCTTAAACAAAACATTTAATTAAACAGAAAGTAAATGATGTGGCAACACAATCCAATATGAAACTTTACGTTGATGTTTGAGATTCTTTGCGGCCGCGACTTGTGGCTTTAGGAGCCTGCCTCATGGATGGTTAGCGTCGAGCGAGTTAGAAATTAGCAATGGGTCGACGAGTGGCGTGTGCAGTCGGATAAAATTTTCACTAATAAGGTCACTGTTGAAGTTATAATATAGAAATATTGCGTTAACCAATTTTGTGAACCTGACTTTATATTTTTAATTCTGTACTCGATTTATTTGCTCGAAAAACTATGATTACTCGTAGTTCTATGGTTACCTTTAGATACGACTATCCAGAATGTGAAGCTGCAAGCCATTGCAGCAAGGCATTTTTCGCGTGGTAAATACACGTTATTACGGTCCCCTGTCGAAACTATGGAGTGTAGCATCATCCGAGCGAGTATTAATCCAACTGGAAACCTAATGTCTCATGTTGGTTACATCCTCCGAACAATGAACAGCTGAACGCCGCTGTTAGCTGTCAGTACTACACCGAAGCAGTAATTGGTATTCTTGGAGCATTGTCGTATTACGCTAAAGCAGACAAGAGTATATATCTACTCCGACCCGGTCATAAATCTAATGCGTGACATCCTTTGTTACAAGCTACAAATTTTATAAATATTATATACAACATTATTTTTAGTTCATTACAAACACAAAATTGCTTTATTAAGAATAACTGTAGCATAATCCATCATACTTATTTTAAACATATAGCTTTTGCTCACGGCTTCGCACGCGTGAAGGTGTTTTCCGGGATACATTTTTTTCTGACTTACTTGATACGTTATATTGTGACTAAATTATACAAAATCATTACAATTTGTGGTCTATGTATTATTATGATGTATAACCAATATTACTGTAAAGTTTCATCCAAATCCGTTCAGTAGTTTTTTCGTGAAAGAGGAACAAACATACATCCATACATCCATCCTCACAAACTTTCGCATTTATGATATTAGTAGGATTTTATCCCCAAAACATATTAAAATTTCGTTAAGTTGGTTACCTTATGTCGTAATAAAAATGAGGCAAACGTCGGTCACTCAGTAGTAGCTACTACTACAGTCGACCGTTACAAGCACTCCCTTCCCCGCACACGTCCCGTTCGTTCCTTGCGGCAGCGCGGGCGGTGTGCTGATCTATCAATTCCGCGTAAGTTTTCATTGTTATTATTTTGTATTTTATGTGATTTAACACCAACATCTTATTTAGATGTTCCGGCTATATGGTATATAAAAATTAATCTTGTAAAATATTATCAGCAGTATATTAAATTAACGCGTCATACAAGCTCTATGTCTAATAAGGCGGAATATAACTACAATGAGACTTTATTATTTTGACAACACTGAACTTCGCGGTCAAATTATTCATAGGCGTAATTCCCATAAAAAGTACATTTATGTAAATACTTTTAGTTCGCGGCTTCACCCATCTGAGAGTTTTTCCTAGTGATAGTCCCGCTATATATTTTCCCGGGATAAAAGTAGCCTATGGCCTTTCCAAGGTCTCAACTTATCGCTATACCTCACAAATTGGATCGAAATCCATTGGGCAGTTTTAGAGTTTATCGCGTTAAACACACACACACGTCGGGGGAGTTTGTTTTATAATATCATGTAAAGGTTATTGATTTGTATTGGGCGCAAATTGTACAATTTTTTTTATACTGTAGTTGCTTGGTAAGCTATAGTTGTGAAAACTATGTAGAGTCATTGTAACCTGCTTATAAAGACTGATGTATGAATAAGCTGAATAGTAAATTGTTCAGGAGTAACATAGCGTCAATAAATGAAACAATGTTCTTGTCTTTATAAAAACTATACTTTACAATAATTATTTATAACCACAGATATTAAATAAAAAAAGGGAAGTTTCGAACAAAAAAAAAAAAAAAGGTAATTTTTATTTAAAAAGCCCTAAAGCACTACTACTACATAAAGAGAATTTGTCGGAGCGGCAACATCATAACTTCAGTCAGAAATACACACATACACTCACACACACACCATATGCGCACTAAATTACAAAATGACAAATCATCAGAAAACTAACCGGTATTTTTGGCGGAAATATTTACTATCCACGGAAAATTGTTTACGCAACGTTTGCAGAAGTAAAGAATATGTGCTCTCATTTAGTAAAGCAATGTAAAAATGATCCTGTAAAAAACATACAAATATAATTCCCGTCTTGCGAATATATTGGTGCAATATCCACTAAAGGTTTGCCACCTTAAAACCGAGAAATACAGAACAAAAGCATATACGTATAGCCGTGGTGTCGCCACGGCGCGTCAACTGCACATCGGAGTTGGCGCGCTGCCCAACCGTGGGGTTACCACGAAACATTTACATTCCAACAAATCAGTAAATTTAAACGTTAGTTCATATTTACAGGGCCTTATTTATAAGTGTGAAGTTGAGTCTCAAATAATTTCCTACAAGGTGAAAGGTAGAAACGTCATCTATAAGATTTCATCTTAGTTTATATTCCTATCGCCCAGGATTTGACATTTTACATTCAACTTTGGAGGCTTAGTAAGCCAAAATAAGTGTGTACTCTTATTGTTACGTTCTCTTGGTGTACCAAATTTACGTTTAAATCGATTCAGCGGTTTATATCTTTACTTTCAATAATCGGAACATATTCGTAAACTTCCTCATTTACTAGGTGTTGCTCACGTATTCGGGCGCGTTGAAAGCCTTTCCGCTACAAAAGCCCAAAATCATTGACCGATACATGGAATCATCTTTATGACCTCAGCGCCATCTATTTTAAAATCGGATTAAAGTACTCAAATATTTACTGCACGAGCAAATTACCAGGTTAAAAAGTAACCTATATGTTAATTTACGAAATGGTGTATCCTTGAGTCAAATTTTATCCGTTCAGTTGTTTCTTAGTTTACTTTTAACAAACATCAAAACATTTTCGCAAGCTTTAGCATTTATAGTATTTGTCGGTTTGCGCATCTAAATCATTAGAGGGTTGATACCATATTTTAAAACATTTGAGCTTTCAGCAGGTAATCATACTGAGGAAAGGTCATTGATGCCAGTCCACAGGATTTTATACAAATGTGGTGGAACAATTAGTTACACCGCCATCTCGTCAACATCAATGGAACTGCGATAAGACAGCTGCGCTAAACAAACATAATAGTAGAATCTACGATATATTATTAATTACAAAACCACAACACTTATCAGTAAGATCTCAAGATAGTTCAAACACGACGTTCACTTCGCGTTAGCCAGGCAGGGAGAGAGAGCCCGCTGTTAACCAGTGAAGCCATCATGGGTCTGTCAAAGCGCAGCGTAGTTCCAGCCAGTTATCAGTAGCTGTGCTTTAAAGGAGTGGCGAAATATGAAATCTTCCGAAAGGAACCCAACGCAACATATACTAATATATAGGTACTAATATGCATAAACGCGGTCTGCAAATAATTATTATGATAATTAGATTCTACTTAAATTCTAAATAAAGGAAAGCCGGTAGACATTAAAGTAACCTATAATATGTTTTTACTTTTATTTCAATGTCTGCCACTGAAAGTTCTCAAACTTGTAGCGAGTCTACATATTAATAAAACAGTAACATTAGATAATAAATATTATAAGATAAAGACAAATCTGAACAGTTTACTTTCATCCCTGGCCACACCGAGCGGTCAGTAAAACTTCGTATGTTACACCGGTAACCCGATCTTTGTGCGCGTTTCGATGGTGCTTCACTCTTCTTTGTACTTCGCCTTTCCTTTGTACTACAACTTGACTTTTAATAACTGTTTTTGCCAGATAACGTCTATAATTTTTTAAAATATAAAATTATGACAATTAGAACTATTCTACAGATTTTATTGCGCTTTTTTATATTATAATTTTGATAAAATCTGCAAAATAGTTTTATTTCAATGTTTAAAATTCACGTAATCATAAGAAATCTACATAAAATTATGTGACTGCCCCGATGGTTAAGTTTTATTGCGTGCGTACGCGACATGGCAGTGAGATCCTGGGTTCAAATCCTGGGTAGAACAAAGTGATTATGGATTTTACCCGGAATCTTGAATTTGAACCCGATATGCGGATAGGCTAGCTTCCTATTACAATATGGAATAATACACATGACGAAAAGTGGATTCCCTGCTTGCAGTTTTGTCTACACCTCCGGGAATAACAGGTGTGAGTGTGTGTTTCTTTTTTAATAATAAATATATATATCTACTATAACCTATTTGTTATTCTAACAAGTCAATATAAACAATTTTATGTTCTTGCACAAAAATTATAATTTACAAGCTCAAATAATTCCCAAATACATTTTATTATAATATTAATAAGTCCTAAATGAAAACTGTAGAATTCATGAAAACATGGAAATAATATTCTGAGTTTGTACTTCGGAATCCATTTATTTACAAACTGACATTTCTTTGAAACAAAACATTATATTAAGAAAAACGTACCAGCCAGTACACTACACTCCTCCATACTAAATTAACAAAACACTCCAACTCTACAACTTAAAATGATAATACCTCACATTCTATAATCAGGAACGTTTGTTAATCTACACTGCCTAATAGGGCGTTGCCTGGGACGTGGAGTCGTTGGCTCATACGGTAAGGGCGTCCTGAAATTCAGGTGATACAGGGGTGGCACTACCCTGAAGTTCCACTAACGGAACCGCGTCGCGATCGGTCTACCGACCGGAGTATGAATTGCGGAATCGCACACTCTCTGCCCTGCACCGATGATAAAGTGGCTGGCTCTGAACCTAGTGCTGACCTTAATCCTGCATTAGGAAGTTGAGACACCCTTTGCAGTGGAATCGCTGGGGATAAACTTGCGTTCTCGTTCCTACTTTGGTTTTCATTTTTAGGAAACTTCCTTTTA